>NC_141612.1:5114370-5319370 GCF_047967505.1 Dipteris shenzhenensis
TGTCAAGGGGTATGCACAGACATATGGCATTGATTATGAAGAAACATTCAGTCTGGTTGCAAGGATGGCAACCATAACAGCAGTCATTGCTATGACTGCTTCAAAGGGATGGTCTTTACATTAGATGGATGTAAAGAATGCCTTCTTACATGGTGACTTGCAAGAAGAGGTCTATATGGAGCAGCCACCAGGTTATGTTCATGCTATTCATCCTGAGTTTGTTTGCAGGTTGAAGAAAGCCTTTTATGGGTTGAAGCAAGCAACAAGAGCATGGTCTGACAAGATAGGACAGTGTCTTGTCACTATTGTCTTTCATATTTCCAAGGCAGATTTCTCACTTTATGTGAGAAAAACAGAGAAAGGTATTATGCTGCTTGTCATTTATGTTGATGATTTGATCATCACAGGTGATAGTGATGAAGATATCCTTCATGTAAAAATGTTATTGAAGCAGAAGTTTGAGATGAAGGATTTGGGAGAGCTGCGTTACTTCTTGGCATTGAGATGATTAGATCCACAAGTGGGATATGGCTTTTACAGAGGCAGTATGGATTGGACATGCTATCCAAATATGGGATGACAGGCTGTAAACCTATTTGAGCTCCTTTGGAGCAGAATGTGAAGCTAAGCACAGATGCAAGTGAGCTTCAATCAATCTAGGATACCATCACACTGTGAGACTTTCTATCTATGTACCTTTTTCACCTGTAAGTGTAATGAGTCCATTTGGAAATTTTGTGTTTGGTTTGTAAGAGCTCTTATTCATGGTGGCAAATGTTTTCCGTTCGGACTTCGAGGAGTGGGAACCGTTGAATTATTCATAGGTAAGTTCACTGCAATTCATGAGGATTTAGGTAAGCAAATGCATGCCGGTGAGAAGTTGGCCTCCTTGTGAATGAAGAATGTGTATTGGTATAATGCAACATACATCACTCCAAAGACATCATCAAGCTATGGATGTCTGCAAACCAGTGCACCACCACAACTTCAAGACATGGATTGCAGCAATGTGGACTCGAGGACATTGCAATCATACAAGGACAAGATTGCAAAGGATGTGGGCATGGCCATGAAGATTACATTTGGATCCAAATGGGCAAGGTTATCTTAGTTTATGACTTTGCACATTTTTTCTTCTGTATTTCAGAATATACATATGCATAGAACAAAAACTATGTGGTCCTGCAAGCGTGTAGATGAAAATGCTCTTGAAGATTTACTTGGGATGAATTGGGGAACTAGGTCAAGCAACCAAAAGGGTGATGTGTTTCAATGCCATGCATGTAAAGACAATGTGGTTTATTAGATACCATTTGTCATGCCAAATGTTTTATTTAGCTTTTCAGTACAGGCACTGGAAGAAAACAAAAGGTCGGTGGCTTCCGCTAGACTCTAATGATGAAGAAAATACGGGGGTAAGTTTGTCTATTGATGTTGAAGAGCGAGATGTCAAGAATGTGAATGTCATATTGCAATGGACTCTAAGGGATGTGTGAGAACACCTATTGGTCATGGAGGACGGCATGTCAGAGTCCTTCTACTTTACCTTAAATGGTGGTAAGATTAGCCGCCGTGTGGAGAAGTGCATGCATAGTGCCAATTTCATTCCTCGTGCAACTTTAAAGATTGCTAACAATGTGTTTGACTAGTGTAACATTCAATTTTTTGTCTGTCAAATCCTATTTATTACTTCAAAAGATGATGGAAAATTAAATTAAAATGTTATTTCTTTTAATGTTTTCTCCTTTCAGTTCATGGTAAATGTTTTTCAAAAAAATTGGGAATTTTATGATTAATTTTAAATTTTAGGGTTTTGATATATATTAAGGGGTAAGAGCCGTGATATGCCATAAATAGGGCTCGCACGCCATGTAAATGTAAAGGCTGTAACCATTTACAAACATCGGCTATCGTCTTTCTGCTATCACTAAGTATAGGAGAAAGGAGGGAATCCAACATATACACATGGTTTTGTACGGCTCTACCAAATCGTGAGATAACTATACTGCACCAACAAATAAATGAATATTAGCTTATTAGATTTAATCAAAATATTGAATTATCAAGCAGAGAAAAAGTTTGTATCAAACTTGCGAATGGCCATCATAACGTTGTTATTAACCTCATTTGAAGCTCTAGAGAGGATTGAAATCTCCACTCCCCCAAATTCAAGATACTGAGGTCTATGTTGAATCATAACCCTAACATTAAAAGAGCTTTCCAATTCTTCCAATGAAGCCATGTTTGTAGAGTTGAGGTCTTCTATCCCCTTTGACTCTTGACGGCATTCATTTCGCACTCCTCTAAGCCATTATTGCTGAATGGATGCAGGATGCAAGGAAAATGGAAAAACCAGGATTTGTGGAGACTGGTGATGATACTGCACATCCTATTGTGCAGATTGGCAAAATTCCTTTGTCTATGTAGGATGGGAAAAAGAAATACTTGTCTGATGTATTTCATGTCCCGAACATCACCAAGAACCTGGTTTCTGTTGGTCAGATGGTTGAGCAGGGCTTGCAGGTCAGATTTAATCCTCATGGATGCTTTGTTGAGGATATGAAAAATAATGGTCGCTTGATAGCAAAAGGAAAGAAGAAGGGCAGGATGTTTACGTTGGATGCGGACATGCTTGAATTGAGTGCAGCAATGTTTGCACATGGGACCGCTGTAGTTGCAGATATTGATATCTGGCACAAACGCATTGGTCATGTTAATATACAGCGACTTAAATCAATGCAAGCCCAAAATATTGTTGCAGGATTGCCTAAATTCAAGGTTGCAGAAATGCACAAGGTTTGTGAAGCCTGTTAATTTGGGAAACAGGCAAGGAAACCTTTTCCTAGGCATGTTCATGGTGGCTGTCACTATTTTGTCACATTTATTGATGACTTCAGCAGAAAACTTTGGGTGTATTTTATGAAAAAGAAAAGTGAAGTGTTTGGGCACTTCAAAGCTTTCAAAGCTATGGTTGAAAAAGAAACAGGCCTGCAAATAAAATGCCTAAGGTCAGATGGAGGGGGAGAGTACCTCTCAAATGAGTTTGCAAGGTTCTTGCAGGAGCATGGTATAAAGCAGCAATATTCATGCAGTCATACCCCACAGCAAAATGGAATTGCAGAAAGGAAAAACAGGCATATTGGAGAGGTATCTCAGGCTATGCTAAATGAAAAAGATCTACCAGATTATTATTGGGCTGAAGCAGTTGCTATAGCAGTTTATATAATAAACAGGACTCCCACTGCAGCAATACATGGCATGACGCTAGAGGAGATGTATACTGGTAGGAAACCAGATATTTCTCATTTGAAAATTTTTTGTTGCATTGCCTATGTCCATGTGCCAGATGAGTTGAGGTCCAAGTTGGATCCAAAAGCTAAGAAGTGCATCTTTATTGGTTATTCTCTGTAGCAGAAAGGGTATAGATGCTATAACCCTTCTACTCGTAAGTTTACAGTGAGCAGAGATGTTGTTTTTGATGAGATGAGTAGCTGGTATAAACCAGTAAATGTGATGATTGATGTAGATGCACAAAATGGTAATGCTGCAGAGAATTCACAGCAGCAATCACAAAACATCAATGGACCTGCAGTGTCCTCTAGCAGTGGTTCACATACTTCGCCATGGATAGGTAGATTGAGATCAGGAGAATATCCTCAAAGAAATGCAGATAGTGGTATGCAGGTATCACGAAAAGGAAAAGAGAAGGTAGATCAGCCCATGTTTGATGTGAATGCAGGTCACTCTTATGTGGATGGTGAATCGAGTGGCTCAGAACATAGCATTGATGATGAGTTGGGTATTCCTTCTGTTGTTACACCTGGAGTAAGGAAGACCAAGGATGTTTTGAGAGCACCTGGAAGTGAGCCTATTTTGCGCAGGTCTACTAGGGTTAGGTATCCTGTGCATAGGCTGAAATATGATGGATTTACATCCATTCACTATGCCTATATGGTCAAAGTGATACAGGAACCAGAACCCACTTCTTTTGAGCAAGCCATGGGAAATGAAAAATGGGAGAAAGCCATCGATGAAGAAATGGATGCCTTGGATGCAAATGCTACATGGGAATTAGTGCCTTTGCCTAAAGACAAGAATGCAATTGGCTGTAAATGGGTTTATAAGGTGAAGCACAATGCAAATGGTTCTATGAATAGATACAAGGCAAGATTAGTTGTCAAGGGGTATGCACAAACATATGGTATTGATTATGAAGAAACATTTAGTCCAGTTGCAAGGATGGCGACTGTAAGAGCAGTCATTGCTATGGCTGCATCAAAGGGATGGTCTTTACATCAGATGGATGTAAAGAATGCCTTCTTGCATGGTGATTTGCAAGAATAGGTCTATATGGAGCAGCCACCAGGTTATGTGCATGCTGTTCATCCTGAGTTTGTTTGTAGGTTAAAGAAAGCCTTGTATGGCTTGAAGCAAGCACCTAGAGCATGGTCTGACAAGATAGGACAGTATCTTGTTACTATTGGCTTTCAGATTTCCAAGGCAGATTTCTCACTCTATGTGAGAAAAACAGAGAAAGGGATTATGCTGCTTGTCATTTATGTTGATGATTTGATCATCACAGGTGATAGTGATGAAGATATCCTTCATGTGAAAATGCTATTGAGGCAGAAGTTTGAGATGAAGGATTTGGGAGAGCTACGTTATTTCTTGGGCATTGAGGTGATTAGATCACCAAGTGGGATACAGCTCTTGCAGAGGCAGTATGGACTGGACATGCTGTCCAAATATGGGATGATAGGCTGTAAGCCTATTTCAGTTCCTTTGGAGCAGAATGTGAAGCTGAGCGTAGACGCAGGTGAGCTTCTGGAAGATTCTACTATGTACAGATGCATAGTAGGAAGTTTGATTTACATGACTATTACCAGGCCCGATTTGAGCTATGTTGTTGGGTTGCTAAGTCAGTTTATGCAGGCTCCAAGGAAACCGCATTTTGATGCGGCTAGACGCATACTCAGGTATGTGAAGTCCACATTGTAGTATGGATTATTTTATGAGGATGGGGTTCAGATACAGTTGCATGGATACACTCTGATGCTGATTGGGCTGGTAGTATTTCTGATAAACGACCTACCAGATATCGCCAGGGTGACCATTGTGCATTTATGTCACCGACTTGTTAGCTACAGATGCGGTTGGTACACCGCCCACGAATAATAGCTGGATGACAGCTATCCTTATCTACACTAGTTTGTGGCTCAGTTAGTATGCCACCTTAGTTAGTTGACTTTGGTTTGAGACCCACATATAGGGTTCTTCTATTTCTTTGTACTAGAGTTCTTTTGGCTTTCACAACTAAGAAGAGGAAAACTGTTTTCAGCCACCACCTTTGTGTGTATTCCCCCATTGTGCATGTGAGAAAGCCGCAAGTGAGACTCCTTCCCTCTCTCCCACTATATTCACACTCCCCCCCTCCATCCCCTCCTTCCCCGCCCCCCCTCCCTCTGTCGACCCCACCCCCTCCCTGGGGTCTTGGCGGCCGTGGCCGCCAGACCGACCCGCCCCCCTCCCTCCCTCGACCCCCTCCCTCCCTCGACCGCCCCGCCCCGCCCCCCTCCCTCCCTCGACCCTGCCCCCCCTCCCTGGGGTCCTGGTGGCCACGACTGCCAGAACCCCCCCTTCCTCCCTCGACCCTGCCCCTCCCCCCCCTCCTTCCCCGCCCCCCCTCCCTCCCTCGACCCCCCCGCCCCCCTCCCTCCATCGACCCCGCCCCCTCCCTGGGGTCCTGGCGGCCGGGGCAGCCAGACCCCCCCGCCCCCTCCCTCCCTCGACCCTGCCCCCCCTGCCTGGGGTCTTGGAGGCCGTGGCTGCCAGAACCCCCTTTCCTCCCTCGACCCCGCCCCCTCCCTAGGGTCCTGGTGGCCGTGGCCTCCCCCCTCCCTCTCTCGACCCCGCCCCTCCTCCCCCTCCTTCCCCGCCCCCCCTCCCTCCCTCGATCCCACCCCCTCCCTGGGGTCCTGGCGGCCGCGGCTGCTAGAACCCCCCCCTCCCTCCCTCGACCCCACCCCTCCCCCCATCCTTCCCCGCCCCCCCCTCCCTCTCTCGACGTAGCCCCCTCCCTGGGGTCCTGGCGGCCGCGGCTGCCAGAACCCTTCCTCCCTCCCTCGACCTCACCCCCTGCCCCCCCTCCCCTCCCCCCCCCTCCATCCCCTCCTTCCCCGCCTCCCCCTCCATCCCCTCCCTCCCTACTTCCTTCATGGCGAGCACCCTTAAAAATTCGTGTATATGCAAAATAGTTTGCTGTGGTATTTTTATTTTTCCTTCTACCTCATATCCCATGCGCTTCTTTGATTTCTTTGCCCTTGAATGCCAAGACACTATGATTGTCTCCGTCAAAACTTGAGAGACCGCTTCATCATTTGGGACCCACTCCTTCATTATACAATTAGTATACAATGTGTTGTTATCCATATTCTCCTTCCTGCCCTTTGGCTCATACCATACCGCTGTTAATGTTGTAGCTCTCCCTTGGTCATCTCTTTGCACATCAACTACTTTTGCAACCCAAAACTTCACATTCTCATATTCATCATCCGATGGCCGAACCACAACAAAACAATCAACCTCTATATCTACTTATGGAATAAACTCTCTCTTCTTCGGTCCACAATATGGACATGGGAGTAATGATACAAATTCATTTTCAAATACTGGAGCTGGGCGCAAGTCGTTATGAACATTTGGCCAAAACATATTGCATTCTTCCTAGACATCCTTTGAGCCTCGCATTCTCTCAAGGTCCTTTATTAAATTTCGTGTCTTGTTAATTACAGTGGTAGTGTGTTCTCTCCAAGTAGGCTTCGAATTAGGTTATCACCTGAAAAATAGCTTCTTGCACCTTGGTCACAAATTGACAGTAGACTGCAACTTTTGGCTAGCTACAGGCCAATGCAAATAACAAAAATAATAAATGGAAAAAAGAGGAAGCACTTACCTGAAATAGTACGTCCCGCTCGGTGTTGTGGACTTGCCCTACAAAAGAGAGGAAACAACCCATTTTTCAAATAAGATGTTAGAGGAAGGAGGAGATTACAGAAGTAACTTCTTGAAAGGAGGAGATTGAGGAGACAAGGAAAGGAGGAGATTGAGGAGACAAGGAGAAAGAGAAGGAAGAGAAATACAGAAAAGAGGGGTCTTCTTTCTTTCTTGAAATCTCGTTTTTTGTTTCAATCCTTTGAAAACAAGCATGAAAACTAGTTTACAGGTTTAGCAATACAAGGAGAAGCACTCACAAAACTAAAGCTAACAAACAAATAACCTACATTGTTCAAACAAACTCACCTCTTGAAGAACTTCCTTTCAAGAAACCAAAGAGGGAAAAGGGTAGACAGCATGTACAAGAGCTAGGAGAAGGGTGAGGAGTGGAGAATAAAGTGGGAGGCTGTCCGAAATAGGTGGGAGGTCGTCGAAAATAGGTGGGAGGAGAGATTGCCTTGCTTACTTGAGAGATTAGAGAAGGGGATAAAGAAAGCGCCGTGCGATGGGAGTCTCGGGTTTTAACCCACATCGTCACTATATAGCGACGTTTTTAATTAAAAACGTCGCTATATAGCGATGGAATAGAGGAAAAAGTCGCTATATAGAAACGCTTTAAGTCACCTTTTGTTGTAGCATGAAGGGAAGCTCATAGATGCTATTTTATAACTGTTAATATCTCTTTTTCATGCTTATGTTGTGATTTTATAAGTGTAGATGGAAGGGACGAGTGGAAGCTCATCCGATGATGCACCAACGCTCGGGAGCACGAAGTGGTTTATGGAGAGGTTATACTGTCATTGCACTCATTGCAAGCAAGAAGTACGACATCAATGCCATATTATCATGCACCACTTGCAGATGTATGGGGAGGAGCTGGAACCAGTACCCACCATTGGTGTTGCACGTGTTGATGGACCATCAGTAAGTCAAAGCTATTGAAGTTCACAGTCTTATTGTATACCAGGAAATACAAGATCTTATATTTACACGAAATCTTAAAACAGGATGAGGAGTTCGCATATACCTTCTCAATTTCAGTAAGACTATAGTCTCCCGGATGATGACGAGGGTATGGTCGACATGATGGATTCCATTTTTAGGGGCACTACATCCCATGTACACGTGATGTCAGAGTCTGAGGTCAAAATGCGAGAGTTGCAATCAACACAATTGTATGAGGGTGCTAGGATGTCTAAACTATGTGCTTGTCTCTCAATCTTGAATCTACAAGTATGGGTGGTCAGATACAAGTGTCTCGGCCTTAATGAGGTTAGCTCTTGCATTAATTTGACTCATTATTTGGATATTGTTTGTTTTGAGAATCATCATTTGGATAGTGTATACCAAATCATCATTGTTCGAAGCCTATGTATGTTTTGAATTGTCATAGGTTGCTCCAAAAGATGTTGCCTACACCAAATACCATGCCCGCATCAAGAGATGAAGTGAAAAAGATGCTAACAATGGTGGGTATGGATTATGATACCATCCATGCTTGCCGTAATGATTGTATTCTCTTTCGTCGTGAGCATGGAGATTTGGCTAGTTGTCCAAAGTGTGGGGAAAAACGATATAGAGATGACTTGCAGCGTGATCAGATACTGGTAAAGGTCTTGAGACACTTTCCCATCATTGCAAGAATACAACACATGTTCCGATGCAAATCCATAGCGGAGTTGATGACATGGCATGCATCTCATCGGTCCACTAATGACACATTGAGGATTCCCGCAGATTGTGTAGCTTGGAAGCACATAGATAATCGCCAAACTTTGCGAGGGAGCCACACAACTTACATCTTGGGCTAGCCATGGACGGCATGAATCCTTTCGGGTTACGCTCGACATCTTGGTCGACATGGCCCATAGTCATGGTGAATTACAATATCCCACCATGGCTAACAATAAAAAAGGGACACCTCATGCTTGCACTACTTGTGCCAGGAAAGTACAAGGCAAAAAATATGGATGTGTACATGGCACCTTTGATAGAGGAGTTATAGATATTATGGAGAGGAGTGCAGGTCTTTGATATTTCCAGAGCTCCTAGACATACCAATGATATTTTGGTCAGGAGTATCTTGATGTGGACCATGCATGACTACCCAGGATATGGAGAGTGCGCAGGTACGTGGTTGTGTCTTTACATGTACAATGAGGGATTATGCTTTTATGACTCTCTTTCGCATGCATGTCTTGTACTAACACATTCATGCACGCGTGCAGGACTTGTTACAAGTGGGTACCATGCTTGTCTTGTTTGTGGACCGGCTCTGAAATCGCTTGCATGCTACTCCAAACATGAGGAAAAATGTTTATGAAGGTCATGCTCGATACCTTCCGCTCGACCATCTCACACATGGAGGTCAGCTTGATCCACCACCATCATATTTGAAGGCAAGTGACTAGATTCAAGCTTGGAGGGCGAATGGAGAGGAACCTCCTCCTGGTATGAAGAGGCTATCGATCTTTCACGAGCTTCCTTATTGGGGTCAGTTACAAATCAATCATCTCTTGGATCCCATGCATATCTTCAAGAATGTGGGGGCTACTATTTGGGCACACTTGGTTGGTTCTAAAGACTCGAGAGGAGTGCAAGAAGACTTGCATGCTATGAATAGGATGTCTCGTTTGTGGCCCCAAGTGCATGCTTCGGGAAAAGTTGTCCTCCCAAAAGCAACGTGGATCCTCTCTACGAGGGAGGAGGCAGCGGTCAAGGTAGGCATTGCCTCTTTTCAAACACCGACAGGGTACATGCGTTGCTTGAAAGGAGCATTTTCAAAGAACAATAAGCTTAGTGGGCTCAAGTCCCATGATTGGCACAAGGTCTTATAGGTATTCTAAGTAGAATTAGTATACCGGTAATCGTGATGCATTAGTGTAATTATTATTATGTTATATTGTTGACATGACTTCATTGTTGCTTTGATAGTTCATCCTCCCAATTACAATAAAAGGGTGCTTACAAGAAGATGTTAGAAATGCTATATTCAAGATCTATGGTATTGTGAGGTATGCTTACTATCAAATCGCATTGAATGTATTTTCTTCAATTTAAGCTGATTAATCTGTAGACTGATTATGAAAATATCTTACATGGACATGTGAAATAGGTGGATATCTCAAAAAGAGATCTCCATATCGAGCATCGAGAAGGCTAGGGTGGAATCCATCGAAGCCGTATGCTTGCTTGAGAAGCACTTTCCCTCCAGCATTATGACAACTCAAGTCCACTTGCTTGTGCACATAGTTGATGAGGTGGATATAGCAGGTACTGTTCATAGTCGATGGATGTTTTTTCTCGAGCGGTTCATGAAAACTTTAAAGGGATTTGTAAGACAAAGAGCAAGACCAGAAGCAAGCATGGTAGAGGGATGGCTTGTGCAAGAGTCATTAGTATATATCACAGAGTTTCTTGCATCCACGGATCCTGATATGCCGCAAGCTTGGCATAACAATGATGATGATCGCATCGTTGGCGAGGTTCCCCAAGGAAAAGGGATTGAAAGAAAGATGAGCGAAGAGCAAATGGAGAAATTCAATAAGTTTTGTATCCTCAATAGCCCTGAGATGCAGAAGTGGATTTAGAGATATGAAGTGGCCAAAGCAGAAAGAATAAATGCAAGGAGGAGATGCAGAGTAATGTACAGGCGATCACAACCATATCCATGAGATCTGGCTCTTCTCCCTACTCACATGTCACTTGATTGGCTACAACTGGCTCTACATAAAGCCAAACATGATGGAGAGACAATAAACGAGTGCGAGCGAGAGTTATCATCTGGATGTATGGTGCATGTTGATTTCTTACCTCTTGACATAATTAAGTAATTATTTGTGGCAATATATGCTATAAAATATATGCATCTTCATTGTTTTAATGATGCAATTTTACAGTACAGAAAGTACAGTGCATTATGGTCATATGGATGACATTTTCACGTGGAACACATCGATTCAAAGAGAATCACGTATGATTGTGGAGTCATGGCTAACTTCACACAAGATAGCCGAGCAAGTGCTTCGGATACCAATCTTCTCATGATATAGGAGATCAACTCGGTATAGAGTTGGAGATAGACTTGTTTGGTGCCTTAGACTTGGCTCAAGATGAAACAGTTGATGTAAATGCTCTTAATTGATTTTTCTCATCTCAAGCTTGGACATGAATATATGAGCTTCAAAGGCTTGATGTACATGCTCTCATTTTTTAATTCTCTATGAGATCAAACATGTATGAAAATTTAAAAAAATTTGTCATTGGAAAAGACTAACTTTTAAGGCCTATATGGAAAAAAAAACCTCTCTAGAAAATGTCGCTATAAAATAGTATATTAGTGTCGCTATATAGCGACACTTAAAAGTCGCTATATAGTGATGTTTATAAAGGTTGCTATATAGCGACTTTTAGAAAGCGTTGCTATATAGCGACGCTTTACGGAACCCGCTTTTCATACCGATGATTAACGCTAAGCGGGTGCTAAACGTCGGTACGTAAATGTTGCAATAGGATCTTGTGTAGTATTGAACATTTATCATGGTTTAATGACCTCATTCAAGAAGAGAATTCTATAATGGTTTAGTCTCATGCAAGTTTGGGATGTGTAGATTCAATTTAGATACAAGTTTGTCAAATTATGTTGAGCAATACTTAAGATACGAATCAAGGAAGCAACCCATACGCAATATAGTCTCTCGACATCACAAAAAAAAGCTAAATGTTGTGGTCTTGGACTATTTTGTTGAGTATAATTCGATTGTAGTGGAACTCAAGGATAAGACTAAAACAATGTTTATGTTGATATTTAGAGTTTTTGGAGCCATGTTAAGATGTTTACTCTAGCCAAGGACAAGCTTTGGCCTTGGACTTTTTTAATGAGTATGATTAGATTATAGTGGCACCCAAGGACAATCTTAGACATTTCTTATGTTGATGTTTGGAGTTTTTTATGCCATTTTGTTTATGTAATGCTCCCTGTACATACGAGCATTTTTTGTATGATTTAGTTAGAAATCTCCGTTCTAAGAACCTCAAGATCTTCATAGAGAATTCTATAATAGTTTGGTCTCATGCAAGTTTGGGATGTGTAGACTCAATTTAGATACAAGTTTATCAAATTATGTTGAGCAATACTTAAGATACGAATCAAGCAAGTTACCCGTATGCAATATAGTCTCTCAACATCACAAAAAAAAGATAAATGATGTGGCCTTGGACTATTTTGTTGAGTATAATTAGATTGTAGGGGCACTCAAGGATAAGATTACAAAAATGTTTATGTTGATATTCAGAGTTAAATGAAGCCATGCTATGATGTTTATAAGTGTAGCCAAGGACAAGCTTTGGTCATGGACTATTTCGATGAGTATGATTAGATTATAATGGCACCTAAAGACAATCTTAGCCATTTCTTATGTTGATTTTTGGAGTTTTTTATGCCATTTAGTCCATGTAATGCTCCCAGCATATATGAGCATTTTTTGTATGATTTAGTTAGAAATCTCCGTTATGAGAACCTCAAGATCTTCTTCGTCGATGATCTGATATTAGGCACCTCTGTAGCATCTCGAGAGTCTTTATGGACCTAGCTTTGTGAGGATGGAATTCACATTATTAGAATTTGCATTCTACTTGTACTATTGGTACGCGTCAACAAAGTCCTTAACTCTTTAGACAATCAATTCATGAAGATAGCTCAAATAGTGATCTTGATTTGTATCTTTTCCTAACCCTCTACCCTTGTCTCTTCACAGACTAGGCTCATCAACGGAGTTGGGATTGGGAGGATAATGTGCTTGTTGTCCTAATCCCTCGACCCTTGACTCATAAAGACCTCCTCCATATCAAGAGAACTAGTGGATGGAGAGCTTGATTTGTTTCTTTTCCTAAACCCTGACGAGTCCATCAATAGAGCTAGGGGATGCAGAGCTCGATTTGTTTCTTTCCCTAAGCCCTCTAGCCTTAACTCTTCACAAATTCAAGAGCGTTGGGGGATGGAGAGCTCGATTCATTTTTTCTCGTAAGCCTTATACCCTTGATCTTTGATGGAGAGATTAATTTGTTTCTTTTGCTAAACCCTAATTTCTGTGATGATTCATTTTTTTTCCTAAACCCTGACCCTTCACAGCTGTAGTCTGCCATCAATAAAGATAGGAGGATGGAGAGCTTACTTTAGTTCTTTCCCTAGACCTTATACCCTTGCCCTTAATGGAGCCATTCCATCAAGTGAGCCAGTAATATGGAGAGCTTC
The DNA here is from genome assembly GCF_047967505.1 of Dipteris shenzhenensis. Lineage (NCBI taxonomy): Eukaryota > Viridiplantae > Streptophyta > Polypodiopsida > Gleicheniales > Dipteridaceae > Dipteris > Dipteris shenzhenensis. Next base: position 5,127,617 of record NC_141612.1, read on the forward strand.
AAATTTGATAAATATTGAGCTTAGGCTAATAGTTAGAGCCTTAAATTCAATAAGTTCGCTCTAAAAATGATAGCAAGACTAATTTTTTCAACTCTATTTGGGACCTATAGTTCTATAACTATCGGGATATCTTTGTTTGCGCCTTATTTTTTACCTTGTCAATAAGTTTCAACTTCTTCATATCCAAAGCAAAACTAGAACCATTATGGATCTTTCCCTTGAATGTGTGCATGCTCGTACAACATTGCATGCCATGTAAACAATATCAAATGTTGTCAATTAATGATCTTCTATAATTGTGAAAAAGCTCAAGGAATGCAACTTTGAATGAACACTTTCTTGCACGTATGTGTAGAGCAATTCTCTAATATTTTTAATATATTATTATATCCTATAAGTACAGGATACATACTTCACATGCAGAATAGCATTCATCATGGTATAATGACCTCATTCAAGAAGATAATTCTATAATGATTTAGTCTCATGCAAGTTTGGGATGCGTAGATTCAATTTAGATACAAGTTTGTCAAATTATGTTGAGCAATACTTAAGATACGAATCAAGGAAGCAACCCATATGCAATATAGTCTCTCAACATCACAAAAAAAAGCTAAATGTTGTGGTCTTGGACTATTTTGTTGAGTATAATTCGATTGTAGTGGAACTCAAGGATAAGATTAAAACAATGTTTATGTTGATATTCAGAGTTTTTGGAGCCATGTTAAGATGTTTACTCTAGCCAAAGACAAGCTTTAGCCTTGGACTATTTCAATGAGTATGATTAGATTATAGTGGCACCCAAGGACAATCTTAGACATTTCTTCTGTTGATGTTTGGAGTTTTTTATGCCATTTTGTTTATGTAATGCTCCTTGTACATACGAGCATTTTTTGTATGATTTAGTTAGAAATCTCCGTTCTAAGAACCTCAAGATCTACATAGATGATTTCGTATTAGGTATCTAGACCTAGCTTTGTGAGGACGAAATCCACACTATTAGACTATGCATTCCCCTTGTACTATTTGTACGTGTCAACAAAGTCCTTAACTCTTTAGACAATCAATTCATGAAGAGAGCTCAAATAGTGAACTTGATTTTTATCTTTTCCTAACCCTGTACCCTTGTCTCTTCATAGACTAAGTTCATCAACAGAGTTGCGATTGGGAGGATGATTTGCTTGTTGTCCTAATCCCTCGACCCTTGACTCTTAACGGACCTTGTCTATCAAGAGAGCTAGTGGATGGAGAGCTTGATTTGTTTTTTTTCGTAAACCCTGACGAGTCCATCAATAGAGCTAGGGCATGCAGAGCTCGATTTGTTTCTTTCCCTTATCCCTCTAGCCTTGACTCTTCACAAATTCAAGAGAGTTGGGGGATGGAGAGCTCGATTCAGTTTTTCTCGTAAGCCTTATACCCCTGATCCTTGATGGAGAGATTGATTCGTTTCTTTTCCTAAACCCTGACATCTGTGATGATTCATTTCTTTTGTAAACCCTGACCCTTCACATAGGTAGTCTACCATCAATAAAGATAGGGGGATGGAGACCTTGATTTAGTTCTTTTCCTAGACTTTATACCCTTGCCCTTCATGGAGCCATTCCATAAGTGAGCCAATAATATGGGGAGATTGGTTTGTTTCTTTCTCTCTACCCTTGACTCTTCAGGGATTGACTCGATCATGTGAGTTGGAATTGAGAGCCTGGTCTCCTTTAAATGCCCTTCTTTCCGAAACCCTGACATCTGTGATGATTCATTTCTTTTCCTAAACCACGACAAGACAAAGCACCCATAGATGCGTGCACAGATGCGTTTACTGAACTAAATAAAAAACTTATGGGTGCATCTATTTTTGCGTCTGGAGACCCACGTCTAATTGCACGTCTATATATCAGACACACACGCGTATAGACGCGCACTTAGATGCTTAAATAGATGCACTTATAAATGCATTTATAGATGCAAATATAGATGCAAGTCGACCAGACAGATGCGTATATAGATGCGTTTTTAAACGCACTAATAGACACGCTTTATTTTATTTTTTTTAAAATTTTACAGAATGTTGTGTATGTTGTGATATAGTTACAAGAATCCCATATCCACATTGTGTAATTCAATTCTTACAGCCAACCGCATTTTAATTACAATTCCAAATAAAACATTACAACTCTAAAACGCAATAAAATTGAAAGCTCAAAAAGCTCAGGGGGGTCATTATGCACAAACCCTCTATATCACGTGCATTCAAGGCCTATATTTAAAATCCCTTATCTGTAAAAAATTTCATTAATAAAATGTACCCCTTTTCTATACAAATCTGTAATTTTTTTCCAAAACTATTTAAAATAGTCCCTTATGTATATTTATTTCTGTAATTTTTGGAAATAAAAAATATCCTTTTGTTGAACTCACGTGATAGAGTTACATATGATGAGTGACCCCCCCGAGTCAAAAAGTGCTTGTATATACATATAGCATGAAGCTAAGCCACGTCATGTGGCTTCAAGTACAAAAAATAAGAGGAGTGTATATACAAGAGGCACAAAGCCAAGCTAGTGGCTTTAAGTACAAAAAGGAGTAGCTAGCACTACTTGTACGACTAATCTATGTTCTCCAGGTCCTCGCTCCCTTCCACGCTCCCTTTTGTGCTCCCTTCTGCGCCTCCTTCCTCCTCTTCCTCATCGTCTTGTGCACGGGCCTGTAAACAAGGGACAACATATATCAATGTATGAAAAATCAAATCTTTACTTATAATTTTGGCATTATTTAATTACTTTCAAATACCTCGGGGACCGCTCCAGTAGCCCGGGTATACTGCTCCTCAGTAATCAACTCGTCATCATAGAAGTGCCTCCATGTATCTCCTCTGCGATGGTGGTGGTGGTAGGCTGTCTCCACAGGAGTAGGGTATCCTCCCATGATCTCAAGCTGCATGACGACACACTTTGCGGAGGGATTAGTACAAAGAAACAACCTCCTAATAAACTACATAAGCAATATAATTTGAGATCTCGATACTTACAAATTGGGCCTCCCATAATTCAACACCCCCTGCTCCAAAATGCGCGCTTCCATATTCCTCCATCTGGATCCTCCGTGCCTCCACGTGCTGCAGACTGGGGTCCTCCCTCGCTGACTTCATTGCTTTCTTCCACTCATGCTTGTGAGCGGTGTGGGGCGGGCCCCTTGGTGGTTGACCTCCCTCAAGCCTGGCAACCTCCGCTAGTGCCTGCCTCTTAAGTGAAGATCTTTTATTGCCAAGTATCATAACAATCTTTGACTTGGCCCATTTATCTGTGAACTGGCGATTGGGGGGGTTAGGATACCTAGAGCGAACAGCAGTGAGGGTCTCATCAGCCAACCTCTTTGGCTGGTCTTTGTAGTGGATAAATCAATCTCTGTAATTGTTAGCAATTACAGAGCGCATGAAGGCTATGATGTCCTTCCCCCGTGCATCCATCAAGATGCCTCCTGTCTGAGTGATGTCATAATAAATCATACCATCGCCCGGAGGCATGTCTAAATCATCTGAATCATCATCGTCCCCACTGCCACATGGCCCAAAGCATTGTGCCATGCATCCCCCACTGCTCTCCCTGCTACTACGCCTGCTACCCTGTCATGTCGAGCTCGTACGTTGGCCACTCGTAGCTGGAAACTGCACGGGACTACACTGACCACTCGTAGCTGGAGAACTAAGTCTTGATGGCACAGGAGTACGTCAACGGCTCTGCGAGACAGAAGGACCTCCTGACATAGTGTGGGAAGGGGCATAAGATGGGATGGCAGAAGGGACATAAGACGGCATGGGGGAAGGGGCATAAGATGGTATGGGGGAAGGGGCATAAGAAGGGGCATAAGACGACTGTGCTGACTCCGCTGGGGTGATCTCAGGCGGTGTGGGGTGGTTTGGAGTCTATAGTGCCAACTCCTGGGGAGTGTTTAGAGTACCCATCATATACCCGTATAACTCCGCAGGCTCGGGGGGGTCACTCATCATATGTAACCCTATCACGTGAGTTCAACAGAAGGATTTTTTTAATGTCTTAAATTTACAGAAATAAATATACATAAGGGACTATTTTAAATAGTTTTGGAAAAAATTTACAGATTTGTATAGAAAAGGGGTACGTTTTATTAATGAAATTTTTTACAGATAAGGGACTTTAAATATAGGCCTTGAACGCACGTGATATAGAGGGTTTATACATAGTGACCCCCCCGAGTCCGCAGGACTAGGAGGGTGCCCTAAAAGGTTATATAAGTCCTTCCAAATAGATTCTCGGGGATCAAGTGAGCTAGAAGCGCTTCCTGGCCACATGTTGAACTCGGGGGGGTCACTATGAATAAACCCTCTATATCACGTGCGTTCAAAGCCTATTTCTTAAATCCCTTATCTGTAAATTTTTCATTAATAAAATGTACCCCTTTTCTATACAAATCTGTAAATTTTTTCCAAAAGTATTTTAAATAGTCCCTTATGTATATTTATTTTTGTAAATTTTAGATATAAAAAATATCCTTCTGTTGAACTCACGTGATAGGGTTACATATGATGAGTGACCCCCCCGAGATGTTGAACTGGAAAAAAGGAAAAAAATCTATTACTGATGAGCTGAGAAGAAAGGGGAAGGGAAGAGAGGCTTACTGTTGAAGCACGTCTATAGACGCGTCTAATTTGCGCATCTATAGATGCATCTAACAGAGCGTCTAATAGAGCGTCTAACAGAGCGTCTATTGACACATCTGTCTATGTCTGCAAACAACTAGACACGTGTTTAGACACGCCTATACATGCGCTTTTAGACGCGCTCTGAGACGCACCTATAGACGTGCTCCGACAGTCGGGATTTCTAAAAAGTAGAAAAGGACATTGCGCACGACACACAAACGTGACACTGATACCCAGATCATGCGCTTCTTGGATACGAGAAAGTACAAATCTAAAGAGAGCAAACTTCCAAACAAGATTAACTGCAAAAAGACTTACTTGGATAGAGGTATGGAAGGTTCTTCTTTCTTTTTCAAAGTTGCTTCTCCTCCTTATTCGTCCTCCTCTCCTTTAAGCTTAGAAGTAAGTGTGGGTGCCTTCCTCTTAAGTGTAAGCTTGGAAGTAAGTATGGGAGCCTTCCTCTTAAGCGTCGAAACTATGGATCTGCTAATAAGGAAGGAAGCAAGCCACGCGAAGTATAAGTAATGTGAAGAAAAGCAAAGCGAGCGCGCTAAAAAGCAGGTTTAAAAGCCGCGTCTAATAGCACGTTTATAGGCGCATCTAAATACATAGAGTAGACACACGTTTAGATGCACCTTTAGATGCGACTATAGATGCACTTTTAGACGCGCCTTTAGACATGCCACAGAGTTTAAAATTAAACATTTGAAGAAGAGCAAATTTGGTGGGTTGTTTGTCTGTCAGATGTCTTCATCTTCAACAAGTAGCTCCAGTGAGGATGAATCCCTCGGTATCCACCATCACGAAATGTGGTTGGAGCAAGAAATCAAATGTCTATGTGATCTATGTCGAGGAAACATGTATCGTGCACGCAAGATTACACTCAATCATATCTCAAAGTATGGAGAATGGGATGTGACCGTAAACAGGGTAAGGGTTTGTAAGTTAAGGTTGATTGAGATACCTATGGGTGTTCATATGTTTGAGCTATGATCCTGTTTTAATTTGATACAGGATGCAGTGCCACACCTGCATATGTTGCCCTATGCTCGCCGTGAGGAGGCGAAGCGTCGGCGATATGAGGTGATGGAGTGATGGTGATAGTAGCCCTCTGCCATTACCACATGAAGCCATGGAGGAGGAGGTGTTTGATGATATGGTGCGGGATTTATATGTCCATCAAGGGAGGGATGATAGCATGGAGCAGGATGATCTTTTTACTGCAGCATCGACTCCATTGTTTGAGGGGTGCAAATTCTCTGTTTTATGTGCCTCCCTTGAGTTACTAAACTTGCAAACCATCTATGGATGGAGCAATGCAAGTTTGAATGCATTACTCAAGTAAGCTTTAAAGTCTATTTTGCAAACATGGTGAATTATGCTAGTGGGTCAATTACTCGAATGCTTTTCCTCATTTATGGTCTTCACGTGCAGGCTATTGTGTAAAATGCTTCCAAGGGAGAATAAACTACCGACCTTAAGAGATATGGCAAGGCAACATGTGACCTCTCTTGGAGGATTAGATTACAAGCGCATCCATGCATGTGTCAACGATTGCATTTTGTTTCGTGGACTACATAAGGATGCAAGAGAGTGTCCACTTGTGGAGAGGCAAGATATAGAGTAGATCTCAAAACCTTGGACATGCCTCGTAAGGTATTGCGACATTTTCCCATAATCCCTCGCATCCAACATATGTTCAAGTGCAAATCTATTACAGAGCTCATGTCATGGCATTCCTCCCATCGATCAACTGATGGCAAGTGGAGAACTCTCGCGGACTCTCCTGCATGGAAGCATATTGAAGACACATGGCCAAGCTTCAAGGAAGAACCTAGGAGCTTGAGACTTGGATTGGGTATGGACGGTGTGAACCCATTTGGTCTCAAAAGCACGTCTTACAGTGTATGGCCAGTGGTATTGGTGAATTACAATCTTCCAACACCATATTAGAGAATTTGGGAAAATCCTGATAATTTGGGAATTTTTGAGGGGTTGTAATTATGTAACATTCAATGTTTTTCATTGATTTTTCCCATAGATTTGGCAGTCCATCCAAATCTCACAAATGTGCATGGTTTGCATCAACATAAATAAAATGTCAAATGTTGAGGTTTCAACCAATGCATGGTAGTTTTTGAGGGGTTGCAATTACAATGCATTGAGTGCACTCCAATGACTTTCTCATTGGATTTGGCCGTGTATATGAAACTCACAGTTTGGAGTGTGAATGTTCTGCATTAGCCGAGAAAAAAACATCATATGTTTGAGTTCACCGAAGCATTGTTTGTCTCTTCTCGAAAAAAGGTGGTGTTCAAAAACACCATTTTAGTTTAGTTGGAGAAAAAGTAAGAATGCAACACTAGTCCTTGATATTTTGTCAAGTGTGCAGAACTTGCAACCACAAAGCAATGGTCTACAAACAAAAAAGATAAAGAAAAAAGATCAATGTCATACCTTCCAAATATTTGTCAGTATTCAATTAAATTATCGTTGTGCAAGGAAAAAAAAGTCAAGCTTTTCAAGTACCCTTCACTCCATTGTGGAGTCAACATCAGAGTTGGAATCTGTACTATGAGATAAACTAGATAAAGCTCGCTTGCATGCAATGGTTGGTATCTTCACCTTGATGGGGAGGTTGCTACTCTTTGAGGAAACCTTCTTTGAGAGGTTACCTTTTGGAACCCATGACCATACAATAGCATCAACAGATTCCCAACGTGGAGGATCACCTTTATTGCACATCCAAATCTTGTTCCAACAATCTGCATACACCTCCTCAATTTGTGCATTGCGTCTTTTGCATATAGGTGCCCAATATTGTATGAAGACCTTCTTGAAATTTTTAGATTTATTATCCTTTTGTACATCAGTTTGAGCAATGCCTAGCCAAATTGGGTAAATTTTTTCTGCTGATCGGACCAAAAGAAAGTGTCCTTTTTGTACATCAATCATTGGATCAAATGATTGTTTTGGCTTTTTCCTTTGAGGTCCACAATAGTGATCATTCAACTCTTCAATTCCTTGAAACTCATCGTTTTCATTATCAACTACTTGCACACAATCAATATGTTGCGTCTTTGGCCAAAATCTCTTGTACATGCCCTCTACACTATTGTTTGGTTTATGAAGCTCATCAATCATGTTCTTCCAGTACTTCACTACCGGCTTGTAAAACTTTGTGAAAGATGCTTCTGGACCTTGCAGGTGTGCCCATTTTTCCCAAAAGTGTACATACTCCTTGATACCAACTATCACATGTGAGTGATCCTTCACATACTCGAACATGGGTACACAAGGTGGCTCTCCACTTGGTAGCATTGGATGACCATCCGGATGTCTCTTCCACAACTCAACGCCACCTTCACTTGGTTGCCAATCTAATGATCGTGGATGCACTTTATATTGCATGATAGGAACTTCATTTCGCATAAAGAACCGAAATTGGAGAGGCTTTGAGTGTCCCACTAAAGCATCTTGCCCATCGCATAGGCATCCATCAACATAGCTCTTGAAATCAGGGACTTCCGTTACCAAAAATCGCGTTGGAGAAGACTCCTCACATTGTCTAAAAGTATCCATGAGATGTGCAAATGTCAATGTTTGGCTAGTTCTTAACCTCTCTGAAAACATGCTGAACATTGCATCAATATCCTCATGTGTATGCCCAACCATCAAGAATCCCAATTGAATTGACTTGAAAATCCCTCGAGCAACAAGTAATGATAGGTAAGCAAACAAGTACCTATTCTTGTTTTCAGAACCACAATTATCCAACTGCAACAATAGGTGTTCGGGTAGCTTCTTATAAGGATTTTCTTGTTGGGAACTTCCAAGTCCAAGGTCTTTGAATGTTCCACCCACTGCTCCAAGATGAAGTTGTTGCTTTTCATTAGAAACATAGTGAGAATCCAATGCTTCTCTTGAGGTTAGTGCATTTAGCAGAGCATTACCAGACCTTGGCATCCCATCATGTACCAAATCTCCAAGTGCATGGTTATCAAATCTTTCAAGATTTCTCAAACACAAAGCCAATGAACCGATTGTGAAGTTAGGATCCGATGGCCACAAGGATAAGGAAAAGTGACCATAACGTCCTTGACCATGTCCATGTGTTATCATGCCAATCAAAGCCACTGGGAGCTGAAAGGATTTGTCTGTGTCCTTTGAACGATTGCGTAATCTAGGGATGTCTGTCTTCTGTTGGTCCATCTTATCATGGATAATGCACAAGTATGTCTGAGGATACATTTCGGAAAATCTGCGCCAAGTATAGTACACATTTCTACAACTTTTTTGGTGTAACATGTGCTTTCTTCTATCTTCCATCAACTTATTACGTTCATTTTGGCATTTTGTCGCTGCAAGCTGAGCCTTGATTGCACTACATAAACCACACTTAGAGAATTCACTTGTTTTTGACAAAGTTACATGCTTGAATTCAGAGTTCCATATACGGTTGAATGTGGAAGTTGACATCTCCTTACAACCCAAACTATGCTTTAATTGCATGTTAACCTCATAGAGAATATCAACCTGCTTGTATACATCCGGTATCACCAGCTGTGTTTCCCTTGATCCATCCTGAAGTGTTCTACTTTTGTGTGGCATACGCTTAGAATTGTTATCCACAAAATCTTGGATTATGGCTCTACCCAGTTCTGTGTGGTCCCAACCTCTCCGCACGATTCCTTTATTACCATGCATACACCTTCGTATACCAATTTCAAATTGCTCCCTGTATCGATAAAATGTTGTTTTTGGAATACCATGCATTTCATACCATGCTCTACAACAAACTTGAATACCATTCAATGAAAAGTCATATTTGAACTGCCCATTGTCATCTTTTCGACAAGCAACCCCAAGAGTGTCATATACATAATTGGTGCGAGCCTCCAAACTTTGGCCCCAATACTCTATGTGTAATTTGAATATCATTTGACAATCGGCAAATTGACAACAATTTTTTTTACAACAATCAATCATAGATACTTTTGTGACTGCATCCCTTGTGAGTCTAGATGATGCTAATGGCATGCCATGTTTTTTAGCTTTCCTCTTTATCATGCAGTAATGCCTCTTTTTTGTGGATTTTTCATTTGGGTCCTCATCTTCCATGTGTGTTTGCCTAGAACCACTTGGAAAATTCATGGTGTCATCGATTCTTAATGAAGTTCCATCTAAAAAGGTTATTTGTGCAATGGGCCCTTGGGGGGGTCACAATGTATAAACCCTCTATATCACGTGCGTTCAAGGCCTGTATTTAAAATCCCTTATCTGTAAATTTTTTCATTAATAAAATGTGCCCCTTTTCTATACAAATCTGTAAATTTTTTCCAAAACTATTTTAAATAGTCCCTTATGTATATTTATTTCTGTAAATTTTAGGAATAAAAAATATCCTTCTTTTGAACTCACGTGATAGGGTTACATATGATGAGTGACCCCCCCGAGAATGGGCCATTTTATTAAGTGGATGGTATCGATGCCTGATACATCACTATGATACTTTTCAATTCCCACACCCAGATTACCTTCACCAAGCATCTCAAAGTTTATAGGTTCAAATGGGTAGACATACAAAACAACACCCTCAGCAATGCTCTTGGTTTTCTGCTCATCCCATATTAAAACTTTCTTGTCCTTCCATGATTCTCGAATGGAAAACTCATCATATTCACATAGAGGTTCAACATCAATGGTATCTGATGTTATATCGTTCATTGGTAAAATAGCTCCATTGACATTGTCCACATAACTCATTGATCGTGCTTTCCAATGAACAACACTACCCAAAGCCTCATAGACTAAGAATGCATCCATTGTAGGAAATGGAAGAAGTGCACTTTCATCCATACAAATATCGATCGCCACTGATACATTGTTTTCTCCCAAGGGCACACCCTGGCACATGTCATCATGTGATGTAGAGAATATTGTCCCAATGGCAACAATCTTTCCACTGACAAGCAAGTTGACTTTAACCCCCACTTTCAATGTGGCACCTGCATACATAACATTTGTTATAGTTCAATATTGATATCTGATGGTGTGACTTAGGATGAAAATGCTTTACAAGATTTCACTACACGACCAAATCTTCCTAAACCTTGGTACTTTAAATTTCAGCCAGCCAAATCTGGCTACATGGCCAAATTTTCACAGACCATGGTGGTTTGAAAGGGAGATAGCAAGATTTGTCTACACAACCAAATCTCTCGAGACACTGGTGCTTTCAAGAAACCATCAAGATTTATCCACACAACCAAATCTACTTAGACCTTGGTGGTTTGAAAGAAGCCAAATCTCCACATACCTTGGTGCTTTCAAAGAAGCCCACAAGATTCGGCCACATGGTCAAATCTCCCCATACCCTGGTGCTTTGAAAGGAGCCAACAAGAGTTGGCCACATAGCCAAATCTCTAAGACACTAGTGCTTTGAAAGAAGCAATAAGATTTGGCCACATGGCCAAATCTACTCAGGCCTTGGTGCTTTCAAAGAAGCTATCAAGATTTGGATGCATGGCCAAATCCTTCGAGACTTGGTGACTTCTTTCAAAGCACTGAGAAGATTTGGTTGTGGCATTCTTTCAAACTTAGGGAGATTTGGTCATGTGGCCAAATCTTGTAGGCTTCTTTCAAAGCACTAGGGTATGGGGAATTTTGGCCGTGCAACCAAATCTTACATGCTTCTTTCAAATCACCAGGTTCCGGGAGATTTGGCCGTGTGGCCAAATCTTTCAAAGCACCAGGGTTTGGGAAAATTTTGGCATGCTGCCAAATGTTGCTAGCTTCTTTCAAATCAGTAGGAAGATTTGGCCACATGGCCAAATCTTCAAACATTCAAACGTTAAATTTAATTTTAAAATTTAAAATTTAAAGTTCAAAATTCAAAATTTAAATTTTAAATTTTAAAATTCAAATTTGAAATTTTAAAATTCAAATTTGAAATTTTAAAATTCAAATTTCAAGTTTCAAGTTTCAAATTTTGAAATTAGTATCTAGAGATCCTACTTTCAAAAACATCGTACATGCTTTTCATGATTCACGCTATTACACTTTAAAATCATACTTTTACTTTAAAAGCAAACCTAAAAATCTAAAACTATTAAAAAACCAAAACTTTAAAAGGCAAAGCTAAACAAACCTTTTAAACCAAGCATAAAAAGTAAAACTATGAGAAGGAATTGAATTCATCTTCATGGGGATCAAGTGCTAGGCTCACCTTGTTCTCTCCCTTCCTAGATCTCAAATGTGTAACTAGGGTGGTTTGAGAGCCTTAGGACAATGTCTTAGATGGGGTACTTCTTGGAAAACACTCCTCCACCCTTGGTTAGCTAATTGCAAGCAAAAAACTTCAAAACTATGTCAAAATGAGAGGTCCCGGGAGGTTCCCCATCCCAGATTTGTCCTAACAATGTGCACTTAACTATGTAGATTTTAAAATTCCAATACCAATTAAACATTCCATAGGTTCCACACTCAATAGTTGGATTAGAAAGAGGTCTTTTTTTCTTTTTTTTCTTTTTTTTTTTTTTGCTCTACATGCCATTTGGGGGTGCCTGCTTTTTTGGGTGATTCCTCCTTCCCTCCCACCCCTTCCTTTTCCCTCTCATCCTCATCCTCGTCCTCATCGTTTTCGCTTGCTATTTGGGTGCATGCTTCTTCTCCTCGTCGTGGTCGTCTCCTCCTCCTCCTCCTTGTCATCTCCTTCTCCACACTCCTCCTCGTCGTCATCGTCTCCTTCTCCACACGGCTATCTCCTTCTCCACACGGCTGCTGTGCTCCCCTCTTCTCCACACGACTGTTGCGCTCCCCTCCCTCCCTTCCACTACTATGTCCTTCCCTTCGGCTACAGCGCCCCTCCCTTCTTTCCACTGCCGTGCTCGTTGTCGCGCTGCCGCCCATCATCATCATCGCAGATGCCCCCCTTCAGCTGTTGCGCCCCTCCCTCCCTTCCACTCCCGTGCTCCATCGTTGTGCTACTGCCCATCATCATCGTCGCAGAGCCTTCTCTGCATGACTGCTGCCTGCACGCCTCTCCCTCCTTTCGTTCAACTGCTGCGCCCCTCCCTCCTTTCCACTGCTGCGCCCCTCGCCCCTTCCTTCAACTACTGTGCCCCTCCCTCCTTTCCACTACTGTGCCTCTCAGCTCCTTCCATTGGAGAAGCTATTGTAATGCAATAATCATAATCTCCACCGAAAGCTACTTCTTGGCACCTTCCGTTGGAGAAGCTATTGTTCTAAGTGCACGAATCGTGGCTTTTCTTCTCCTTCCATCACTGGCATCTCTACTTCCACGAGCGGATCTTGGCCACCCTACTAGCGGATGAAACTTTTTCTCTAAGTTTCTGGAACTACGACCATCCAAACGGAAGCACAATCCCCTGGCTTTTCACGGAAGCACAATCCCGTGCCTGCTTGAAATCCAAAGAGCCAAGCTCACGAACAACAATGGCTACTCAATCATCCAAGTAAGAAAACGAAAAAAATAGAAAGTGTACCTGATTCTTGCATGTTCTCCATCTTTTCCATTTCAAAACACCACGATTTGAAAGCAAGAGTTGTAAAAGTACGAATCTCAAAGTGTGATTTGAAAGTAGGGTCTTTAGTGTATGATTTGACTTTCAGATCTTGAAATTTGAAATTTGAATTTTGTATCTAAGATTCAAAATTTCAATTTTGAATTTTAAATTTTGAATCCAAGATTTTGAATTTTGAATTTTGAATTTTTAGATTTGAAATTTGAATCTTAAGATTTGAATTTTTAATTTTAAATGGGGAGATTTGGCTGCATGGCCAAATCTTCCTGGCTTCTTTCAAAACATACAAGATTTGGCTGCACGGTGAAATCTCCCTAGACCTTGGTGATTTGAAAGAAGCTAGGAAGATTTGGCACCACACCTAAATCTCCCTAAACCTTGCTGCTTTAAAAAGATTTGGCCACACGGCCAAATCTCCCTAGACACTTGTGATTAGAAACAAGCTAGGAAGATTTGGCACCACAACTAAATGTCCCTAAACCTTGCTACTTTAAAAAGATTTGGCCACACGGCCAAATCTCCCTAGATCTTGGTGATTTGAAAGAAGCTAGGAAGATTTGGCACCACAGCTAAATCTCCCTAAACCTTGCTGCTTTAAAAAGATTTGGCCACACGGCCAAATCTCCCTAGACCTTGGTGATTTGAAAGAAGCTAGGAAGATTTGGCACCACAACTAAATCTCCCTAAACCTTGCTGCTTTGAAAAGATTTGGCCACACGGTTAAATCTCCCTTGACACTCGTGATTAAAAACAAGCTAGGAAGATTTGGCACCACAACTAAATGTCCCTAAACCTTGCTGCTTTAAAAAGATTTGGCCACACGGCCAAATCTCCCTAGACCTTGGTGATTTGAGCGAAGCTAGGAAGATTTAGCACCATAGCTAATTCTCCCTAAACCTTGCTACTTTAAAAAGATTTGGCCACACGGCTAAATCTCCCTACACCTTGGTGATTTGAAAGAACCTAGGAAGATTTGGCACCACAGCTGAATCTCCCTAAACCTTGCTGCTTTAAAAAGATTTGGCCACACGGCCAAATCTCCCTAGACCTTGGTGATTTGAAAGAGGCTAGGAAGATTTGGCACCATAGCTAAATCTCCCTAAACCTTGTTGGTTTAAAAAGATTTGGCCACATGGCCAAATCTCCCTAGACCTTGGTGATTTGAGAGAAGCTAGGAAGATTTGGCACCACAGCTAAATCTCCCTAAACCTTGCTGCTTTAAAAAGATTTGGCCACACGGCCAAATCTCCCTAGACACTCATGATTAGAAACAAGCTAGGAAGATTTGGCACCACAACTAAATGTCCCTAAATCTTGTTGCTTTAAAAAGATTTGGCCACACGGCCAAATCTCCCTAGACCTTGGTGATTTGAAAGAAGCTAGGAAGATTTAGCACCACAGCTAATTCTCCTTAAACCTTGCTACTTTAAAAAGATTTGGCCACACGGCCAATTCTCCCTAGACCTTGGTGATTTGAAAGAAGCTAGGAAGATTTGGCACCATAGCTAAATCTCCCTAAACCTTGCTGCTTTAAAAAGATTTGGCCACACGGCCAAATCTCCCTAAACCTTGGTGATTTGAAAGAAGCTAGGAAGATTTGGCACCACAGCTAAATCTCCCTAAACCTTGCTGCTTTAAAAAGATTTGGCCACATGGCTAAATCTCCCTAGACCTTGGTGATTTGAAAGAAGCTAGGAAGATTTGGCACCACAGCTAAATCTCCCTAAACCTTTGTGCTTTAAAAAGATTTGGCCACACGGCCAAATCTCCTTAGACCTTGGTGATTTGAAAGATGCTAGGAAGATTTGGCACCACAGCTAAATATCCCTAAACCTTGCTGGTTTAAAAAGATTTGGCCACACGACCAAATCTCCCTAGACACTCGTGATTAGAAACAAGCTAGGAAGATTTGGCACCACAACTAAATGTCCCTAAACCTTGCTACTTTAAAAAGATTTGGCCACAAGGCCAAATCTCCCTAGACCTTGGTGATTTGAAAGAAGCTAGGAAGATTTGGCACCACAGCTAAATCTCCCTAAACCTTGCTGCTTTAAAAAGATTTGGCCACACGGCCAAATCTCGCTAGACACTCGTGATTAGAAACAAGCTAGGAAGATTTGGCACCACAGCCAAAACTCCCCAAACCTTGCTGCTTTCAAAAGATTTGGCCGCATGGCCAAATCTCCCTAGACCCTCCTAATTAGAAAGAATTTAGCAAGATTTGGCCGCAAACTTTAGTGCTTTGAAAAGATTTGGCTGCACGGCCAAATCTCCCCAAACCCTGCTGCTTTGAAAAGATTTGGCCGCATGGCCAAATCTCCATAAACCCTCGTGATTAGAAAGAAGCTAGCAAGATTTGGCCACATGACCAAATCTCCTTAGACCCAGGTGATTTAAAAGAAGCTAGAAAGATTTGACCGATTTGAAAGAAGCTAGCAAGATAAGGCCACACGGCCAAATCTTCTTAGACCCAGTGATTTAAAAGAAGCTAGAAAGATTTGACCGATTTGAAAGAAGCTAGCAAGATTTGGCTGCACGGCCAAATCTCTCCAGACCTAGTGCTTGGAAAGAAGCCCACAAGATCTGGCCACAAGGCTAATCTCCCCAAACTTTGGTGCTTTGAAAGAAGCCCTTAAGATTTTTCCACACGTCCAAACCTCCCTTTCCAATGCTCTAAAAGAAGCCCATAAGAAATCTCCCTAGACCTTGGTGCTTTCTCAAATCTACCACTATGTTTGCTGTTAATTCTCGATTCTATTTCAGATATGTTTATTGATAATGTGTTTTGTCTAACATTAAAGATTATAAAGATGATATTTTGTATATTGCTTGGATTTTTTACAGGAAAGACACAAATGTGAAGAAGGTTGAGAAAGTTGTAAGTGGATTTGGAGAAAAAAGCATACCATGGTACTTTGACATACCTTACCCCATCACACTAGGTGTAGGAGCTATGGACTACCATCTTGCCAAAAGAAACCAAAAGATCAATAAGAGGGGGATATTGGATTGTTAATCATTATAAATCAAAATAAGAAATTTCTCTTGGATCCTAGTGATTATGAAGCATCTCGTGTGAAGTCTGATGTAGATCATGACAACATGCACTCAAGAGGCTGGATAAATGTGGAATCAATTGATGGAAATGAAATTAACACAGTGACAACAATCATTGAATCATATCGCAAAGTTTCAGCAACATTAAAGAAGCGCAAGAGTGGGGAAGATAGTGGGGAAGGAACAAAGAAAGGAAAGTTGACTATGGTTCAAGCACCAGGTGGTAGTGGAGAAGGGGCAAAGAAAGGAAAGCTCACTATAATTGATGTACCAGAGGAAGGAACACCTCCAGAGGGTATGCTAGCAGTTGTGGAAAGAAGCAGTGGTAGTGAATTGGAGCCAAGTGGAAAGGTCATAGGAAAAAAAGGGCAAAAGAAACCATCAGGCTTGGTAGAATATGAAAAATACTACCCATTCGGGTTGCATGCAACATTTCCAATTCCAGTTGCAAGATGTCAAAAAGCTCCTCCAAGCTATGTATATAGAGGGTTGAACAAAGAGCATGTGGAGAAGCTTGCTGCAGACTTCGGTTATAACTCTAGGCCTCCTGCTGCTGTAGCAGATTTAATGCCTTTCAATCCTGAAACAAAGCAACCCCCAGAAAGGGTAGATAAAAAGGATTTAACCAAGTGCCACTATTGGATACTATCTGGACAACATTCAATATATGCTGCTAAAATATTCACATCTAATGATGATAATAGCATGGCCCAAAGAAAAAACTACTACCGCACCCGTCAGGCGAGGATTGTAGTGAATTGTCCCGCACGCTTTTGTGTGGAGATATCAAAGATGGCAAACCTAGAGTCTCAAAATATCTTGAGACAATCTCCATACATTGATATACTTAAGCAGGTGAGGGGACAATGGATTCTCTTTAACAAACCCAAGAAAGCACAACAAGGGCTTGCAAAAGGACATCCAGATCGTGAGAATTGGGATGTAAGTACATATTTTAATTATGAATCATTTTTTACAAGAATGTTTTCTTAATTATTGCATTCTAATGGATTCATATATCTTGTAGGCTTTCATTGACACTGGCAAGGTAACATTGGGCAATAGCTTTGCCACGAAGGATGTACATATGATAATTACAAGCGATGCCATTTATGATGGTTGGATCTCCATCCTTGAGGATTACATTGCAGGCAAATATTCACAGATGGAAAATGCCGTAGGCAACCCGGCAACCCACAGTCTCAATGTTTAGATGCTTGCGTGGATTGAGTGATGATCAAATTGGTCAAATTCAAAATGACATTAAGGAAGGTAGAGTAGTCATAACTAAAACAAAGACTGATGCCATGATTCTTGATATTGAAGGACGAGCTATGCAGATCAAGAGAGATGCTGCACTACAAGAAGAACTTTATATGTTTATATCGGCAGAACGGCCTTCTTTAATGTTAAAAAATTGGGATGAGTGCAGATTACATTTTAAAATTACTCCAAAATTGTATCATCGGATTCGTGGTTGCTTTGATTCATGGTTAAGACTGAAGCTTCAACAGGGCAAGGAAACTCCACCATTGCCTGATGCTGCAAAGGGGTATCTAAGGTGGATTATGGGACAAAGTGAAGGTTCAAGTCATGGACCGAATTCCACCCGGCCTTGGAGGTTCTACACAGTCGGTTCAAACATGGAGGGAATGGAATTTATACATAATGTGTACCAAGAGCCAATGGCAATAGGGGTTGCTTTTTTGGACATAATGTATGGACCAAGCAGAAGTAGAAATTGGAACGAGGATCGCTTTGAGTGTTTGTTGAAAAGCTTGATGACAATCGCTTCTCCCCCAGTGCAATTCCTTCTTGTAGTGTTCTTGACCATGGATCATGTATCATGTTTGAAGAATGCATTAAATAAGACATGCGGACAATATAAAATACACTTTGGTTGCCTTAATTTTGAAACTGCAGATATATTTATCACTAGATCTATGGATGGCGTGATTGCCTGTGTACTGGTAAGCAAGGAAAAGCATTTCAACGATATTGAGCGCTATACCAATGCACAATGTAAGCCATCAATATATGTTGCAGATGAAAAATATGAAAAATCAAGTGGTGGAGAAGAATCAGGTGATGAGGATGATGATGACGAGGATGATGATGATGAATTTGACATTGAATTGTCCTTGAAAAGAAAACGTTCAAGTATCATGAAAGACATGATCATGGGTTTCTGTCGAGAAGATGAGTATGTATTGGACTTGTTCTCTGAGGGGCTTGCTGCAATAGAGTCTCTTTCTTGTAAGAGGCGTGTTGTTTTAGTTGTTGAGACTTATGAGGAGTTAGCAAAGGTGGAAAGTATTTGTTGCACGTATGCTTATTGTAATCATGAAATTCGACAATGGGCTGGCTTGCAAGAACCAATATTGGCAATAGAGGGGGTACCAAAAGAAGATGATATAACCGAAGGTGGAGGGGATAAAGAAATTGATACCATACCAGGACAAAAAGAGCTTCAACCCTTCAATGAAGCGCAGTGTGAGCATTTACAAAAACACGCTTCAAAGTTTTGGGAAACAGAAGAGGAAGCAACAGGTCCTTGAAATTGTCCTTTTATATGGTGTTCATGTTTTCCATATGTTATCTTGCTATATTCTCCATATGATGTATTAATTTTGTTCCAAGGATCTTTTAATATTCCTTGGAAATTTCTTCTATCTCATTGCCATAATTCAAACATGAACATATGTATTCTTGAATATGTTTCGTGATGAATGAATTAGTGTAAATTGTTGTTTCTATCCTTATTCACTTCATATGAATGCTCAATTATGTTTTGGCCGCTTGGCCAAATCTTTTCTTAGTGGGAACACTTGGGCAATGCTAGATAATGTTGGACTCCACTCTATCTATTATGCAAAGGTTTTTGGCATTGTAAGGATATGTAGTTTTGGGGATTAAAATAACTTGAAAGGGTATAGATTCAATAACTTTAGGGGTATACTATGCATATGCTTTCTTTTTTTTAGTAATCCAATTTTGTTTTGAAAAAGAAAAACATGACTGCTTTCACTCAAACAAATTTCATTGAGAGCACACAACCTAAAGTTTGACAATTTGGTTTTCCAACTCAATCTTCAGTTTGTTTCTACTTATGAATTTCATTTCCTTGTTTATCAACAGATCTTGGCCATCTCAATTTCACATCGCTAGAAGCATTGCCTGTATATGTGACACCTGATCCAATGATTCATTATGTGCCTAATTTGAACATTAGCATGCAAGTTCCAAGCTCAACATGGTTGATTGAAAATGTTGAGGATGCAATGTCTGGAGTTAATGTTCCATTGACAAATGTGGATGCAAGCTTAGAAGGTAAAGGAGAAGATGCAATGTCATTGTATGAAGCCAAGGTACAAGAAGAAATCTTAGAAGATAAAGGAGAAGACATAATGTCACCCTCAGAAATAATGTCAAAAGAGGTGATAACAAAAATAAGACTAGCAGTGGTAATAGATTTGAAAGGGTTATTGCTCGAGCGTTGTTTTTCAAAGTCAAACAAACATGTGAGCTTGCACAATGGGAAGCATTGGCTTGTTCTCCGTCCTAGGTGTTTAGAGTTTCTACAATGGTTGCTCGATCACTGCCATGTTGGCATTTGGTCCACTGGAGGAGAAAAGGGCATGGTGCAACACATGCTGGACACTTTGGAGCATCATGTTAACAGAAAGTTACATTTCTTCATGGTTTGGGGTGCGATGGCATGCCACAAGCATACAAAGAGTAGAATCATTCGACCAGATAGGATGAATGTGGAAGCGGAGTTTAAACCATTAATGAGAGTGTGGTGTTGTTTCAAAGAGGAATGCAAACCAGCAAGAACAGTGTTCATTGATGTTTTGCCTTACACGGGTTGTGTTAATCCAGCAGAAAATTGCATTTTCCCTACAAAATTTGATATAGATTGTGGTGATTCTATTTTGCTTCATGAGTTATTGCCATACCTACAGATGCTAGATGATGCAGTAGATGTGCGCAGTGCCATCTCTTCTAACATATTTGGTCAAGCTCCGATTATCGAAGGGCATGATATGTTCTATTATTTTCAACCAGTGATCCTTGAATTCAAAGAAAAAAACAAAGAAGTGCTCGAAAGGATGAATGTCGAATCTCATATGTCTACTCGTAGTTCAAAAAAAGACACAGAGAAAGGTATTGCTTCACCTATAACCAAAACTAGAGTGAGAGGGACTTGTCCTACTACAAGAAGTATGGTGCATGCTCAACATGTTACATTGAATGAAGAGGAAGAATGCATGCTAGGAAAAATTGCCAAAATGGGGCCGTTGAAAGATAGTGAGGCAAAACACTTTGCTATGGTTCTTGGATGCAAGGAAAGGGGAATCACTGCTGATGCTGCAAGGGCATTCTTAGCCAACTTGATTCAATTTTATTGCATAGATAACCCTTAGTGAATCTGGGTGATCTTGTTAATTAGAGTTACAGACACAAATGCTCAGCTAAAACATTTGTACCTACATTTTGATTTATATTTGGACACTATTTGGTTAGATTCGATTTGCAAAACATTATGTTTCAATTTGTTTTGTGAAAGAATTAATAGACATTGAGTTAGTACCTTGTGGCAAAAATGCTTTGTGCTTTGTGATGTGAGTTTGTATTCCTCCACTAAAAGAATGATTCTTTGATTTTAAACATATGATAGGTGTTGCAGATTGTCCTAAAAAGTTGAAGAGCTATCTTATTACAAATTTTGATCCTGCATCCAATGGTTTATGGAAACATGAATTGCCCATACCCATTGAGCACGTGTTCGAAATGAATGGCATCCATTATGAAGTAAAGAAATCAACAATACCTGGGGCAGGATATGGTCTTTTTGTACATACGAGCATCAAGAAGAAACAAGATTTGATGGTATATAATGGTCCAAAGTATGATTATGACACTTGGAGATCTCTCCTCAAGTTTTTCCCAAGGATGAAGACTTATGGAATGTTTGAAGATCCATTCATTGAGCCATTGACAGATGTGAAATGTATTGTGGGAGATGTATTGTATGGAAACATTGCTGGATATATAAATAGCTCAATGTATTATTAAGAAAGAACAAATGTTATATTTGTATACATCCCTAAGCTACCACCTTGGGCTCAAAAGTCACAAGGAGATTTGAGTGCCCATGGCTACATTACTGTGCAAACCATAAAAGATATCTCCTTCGGAGATGAGCTACTTTGTGAGTATGAATACTAGTATGGAATTGTTAATGAGTATGTTAAATGATGTGATGCAAAATTTAGTTGCAAATTTGGCTATGTGTCAATGGCTTTGATTATCTTTAGCACGAGAAAGAAATTAAAAAAAAGGTTTTTATCAAGACCATGTCTCTGAGTTTCATGAGCTCTATTGTGATGGAGAGTTTCACGAGCTCTATTGTGATGGAACGGTGTTTTTGAACACCACATTTATATGATGGATGTCAAAGCTCTACCATAATCCTATTGCATATGTCAATAGTGCAATTTATCAACATATAAACTGACAGTTGTTGCAAGTTTAATTTTGTTTTTGAACACACATTTATATGATGGATGTCAAAACTCTATAACAATCCTATTGCATATATCAATACTGCAATTTAATTTACTCCAATGAATCTTCCTAACGCAACATCTATAAATTGGCTTTTGTTTGTGGTTTTGATGTATATGAAACAACAAACATCTTTCTTTCACTAGCAAATCAATAAATGTTTTGGCCATGGGACCATGTTCACATCTATTAAGGCCTTTTGCCATAGCAACATACGAAAGCTTGTTGCTTGGGCTCTAGGAATTGGGAAAGTATTATGCATGGTCTAGTCTCCCCCAACATAACTGAAACTTGGGTCCTCAATGGAGCTAATGTTTCAATGAAAAATATCAAAATTTACTTTTGAAGTGACTATATTTTATTTCGTGGGAATTGGGATTTTCCCAAATTCTCTAATATAGTGTTTTCCACCCTCTATGGCTATTAAGAAAGGACATGTTATGCTGTCACTTCTAATTCCAGGGAAACATAAAGTCAAAAACTCTGATGTTTATTTGGAGCCTTTGATTGATGAGCTAGAGATACTTTGGAGAGGTATCGAGGTGCATGATGTGAGCAGGCCTCCCTCGTCACGAGACTTCAACTGCAAAGCAGTCTTGATGTGGACGATGCATGAATTCCCAGGCTATGGTGAGTGTTCAGGTAAGCATTGCATTTTTAATTATGAATAGGCAAAGGATGTGGCACCCTAAACCCACCTTCCACTCTTAATTGCATCTATTGTTTAGGTCTCACTACATCGGGTTACCATGCATGTCCTGTTTGTGGTCCTTCGCTAGTTGCCTCACGGGCAGACGCATTGAATAAGGTCATCTATGAGAATCACCATCGATTTCTCCCACCTGATCATCCTAGATATGTTGCCCCTTGGAATGAAGTCCTCCCACAATCACTCACCACGGGAGATTGGATGAGAATTTGGGACGGTTCCACGACTCCTCCTCCACTTGGCATGAGCCGGTAAGGGTTTGTAACTATTGGCTGGAAGTAAAGATTGGCTATATTGGCTGAAAGTAAAGATTGCCCGCTAACACTTGATTTTGTTTAGATACTCCATCTTTTATCGTTTACCATATTGGTCCCACCTCAAGATCAATCACTTGCTTGATCCCATGCATATCTTCAAGAATGTGGAATCTACCATTTGGGAGCATTTGAATGGGACATGAGATTCGGTAGGCATAAGGGAGGATCTACGTACCACAGGGAGGATGTGTGAAGCTTGGCCTCAAGAGAGACCAAATGGGTGTGTTTTTATACCTCATGCACCGTGGATGTTATCAAAGCTAGAGATGGCGACGGTGAAGTGCGCTATTACTACAATTCGTACTCCCAATGGATGCATGAGGTGTTTGAAGGGAGCCTTTACAAAGAGCAAGAAAAGAGGTGTAGAGCAATTATATGGCTTGAAATCTCATGATTGGCACAAGATGCTCCAAGTAAGTATTTTATGTGCATAATATCTTTTTACTTTCAAATTTGTGAGTGAATAGCTATAAGCAACTAATCAACCACCTCCTCGCGGGTTCAGTTCATACTACCTACTAGCATTTCACGTAGTGCATCGAAGGACGTGAAAGATTGTATTTACAAGATGGGCGAGCTTGTGAGGTACTTTACATGATACAAAATATGATGCGTATCAATGCTCCGTGCAAGTTTGAATGCATATTGCTAATATGCTGTACTTTTTCATTTCTAGGTATGTGAGCTCAAAGGAAATAGATCCCACCACGCTTGAGAATGCTCGAGTTATGTCAGTGGAGGCGGTTTGTTTAGTGGAGGAGACATTTCCATGTTCTATTCTCATAAGCCAACTACATCTCATAGTGTATTTGGTGGATGAGATTGCTATATGCGGTACTATACATGCACGATGGTTGTTCTTCCTGGAGCGCTTCATGAAGACCTTGAAGGGCTTCATGAGACAAAATGCAAGACCTGAAGGTATCATGGCCGAGGGTTGGTTGGTACAAGAGTCACTTGTATATATTTCCGAGTTTCTTGTTGATGTGGATAGCTCTCTCCCACGACTATGGAGAGATGATGAAGACCTAAGAATGACCTCTATTGTGCCTCAAGGGAAAGGATGCAACAAAGTAATAGACATGGAGTTGCATAATAGTATCAACCTCTTTTGCGTGCTTAATAGTGATGTGATGAAAAGATGGGTGACAAGATACGAGGATGCAAAGGCAAGAAGACAAGAAGAAAGGGCCCTCTTTCGTACACACCACGGATCTCGTGTGCCATACCCTCAGTATCTAAGAGCACTTCCAAAGGATATTCATGTGGATTGGCTACTTGATGAAATGGAGAAAGCAGAGAAAGACGAGGGGATGCATATCACAATGGAAGAATGGGAGTATGCTAGGGGATGCATGAGCAAGGTCGGTATATAGAATGTTATGCATAAGTTAGAAGCTTTCTTAGATTGCTTATTTAATTGATTTTTTCTTAGTGTAGGGCACTATGTTCAATGCTATATGGTGTGAGGGCAATCATTTTCGAACACAACGGATTGATGATAAGAGAAACACACAAGATTGCGGCGTCATTGCTAGCTTTGAGGGAGCCAATGGAGCCATGGATGATTATTGTGACATAATGCAAGATATTATTATGCTTGACTTTCGACGCTTCTTTGTGTATGTTTTGGATGTAAAGTGGTTTAAGGATGTGGTGGAAAGAGGCCCTAATGCAACAATCAAACGCCATGCAAGTGGCTTTGTAACTATTGACTCCACAAAGTTTTGGCAAAGTAGTAAGGACACACTAGTACTACCGCAACAATGTGAACAGGTACTGTGCACACATATAAAAATACTCGCTTTAAAATATTTGATGCAAGAAAAGTAACATGATTGTATTTGTGTTTGAATTAGGTTGTCTATCAACCAATGGTGGATAATAATAGATGGTGGCATGTCATACCTATTATGCCACGTTCCAAAGTGATGTATAGTACATTTACTAATATGGAGCGTATGGAGGATGATCATGGCCATGGACGTGATGATGACCGTGATACGAGAGAGGAGGATGATCATGAGATAGGAGATACAAATATTGAGGCCATTACCCGTGAGGACGAGCCTACCATTCGAGATGCTGATTTCGATGAGCACATGAGTGGCACAAGTAGTAGTGGGTTGAATGTATTTGTAGATCTAAACACTTGTTTGGATTTTGAAGTAGATAGTTTGGCAAGGGTTGATCTCATTGAGAATGAGATTGAACCGTAGCCCCATAATTGATATTGGCAAAACTATTTTACATATTATCTCATTCTCCTCATCTCACTTAATTCTTGTATATGTGGGCTCGCAAAAAATTATGTGCTTTGGTAATCATGGGCAATGTTTGGAAAGCAATGATGTACACTAAAATCTCACTTTCTGTATTCTCTGGTTTGTGTCTATCTACGCGTCTAAATGCGCGTCTGATTCTCAGTGTAAACATGCAAATAAACGCGCTAATACACGCACAAATAGACGCGCTAATAAACGCGATGTTAGATGGGCCCGTATTTTCTCAGTTTAGACGCGCACGTAGATGCGGTAACTTATGCACACGTAGATGCGATAATTTACGCGCAAATAGATGAGCTTTTAGACGCACCCGTAATTCCTCTACTAAAGCAACGCCTATAGACGCGCCTGCTATTTTGCGCGTCTACCAAGCGCGTCTATAGTTGCTTTGTGTTGTTGTGAACCCTGACCCTTCATAGAGGTAGCCTACCATCAATAAAGATCCCTAGGGAGATGGAGAGCTTGATTTAGTTCTTTTCCTAGACCTTATACCCTTGCCCTTCATGGAGCCATTCCATAAGTGAGCTAGTAGTATGGAGAGCTTGGTTTGCTTCTTTCTCTTTTCTTGGCTCTTCAAGGATTGAATCGATCGTGTGAGTTGGAATTGAGAGGCTTGTCTCCTTCTTTAGATGCCCTGTGTAATATCAAGGGAGCTATGAATAATATCAAGATCTTTCTTAATACCAGGCCACCTTGAGAACTTTTAGATTTCTTCGTTTCAAGTTTCCAAGCGTATGCACACGTATGGGATCTGGATTCGGAATGCCCGAAATGTAGTGTTTCCATGACGAGCAAGCGTTTAGGAGCATTTAAACAAGAGCCTGATTTGGTATTCAAACGGTCGCCAACTTCTACACGCTCTAACAACCCACTCTGCTTGAGATAACAAAGAAATCTAGACGGGAGATAGACACACCTCGGAACTTGGAAGACGCCCGAAAACTTGGACCTCACAATCATGACGGGCTTAAAGTTAGCTCATATATAAAATTATAATCATATATATAAAATTATAATCAGAACGGGAAAAAGTCCGCAGGATTTACGTTCGCGTACCGATCCTTGAATGCTGGAAACCCGGGCTTCGTATTATTATTGGGCTTTACCTTTTAGAAAGTGAATGCTCTTAAATTGCGGATGCAAACAGATAAACATTAGTGGTTGATGTCACACTTGAGAAGCTGGCCAGGTGAAAGACGTCATTGCGTCAACATGCACAGTGCAAGCTTTCATGTCGATATTAACGCAGGAGCGAAATGAGAGAGAAAGAGTGTGATCAAAACACACTACAAAAGTTATAGCGATTCGGGAAGCAAGCCGTGCAAAGGCATCATCACTAGCTCATTACTGTGGTATCAGGGGGCTGTAACTGTGCCTGTGAAGCTTGGCAACAGAGACTATGTCGTCGTGTGAGGGAGGTAGACGGCAGGGATTGCCCGTTCCCGCTCTGGCAAAAAAGGTCCCCTCTAGACTCCATTGTAGAGCGACATGTTGAAGGTTGAAGATGGTCTCTGGTAGGGCATTCCACCGACGCTTCCAGATTCATCCTTCATTATAGAGCAGTGAAGTGCACGATCGTGAGTGAGAAGCAAAAGCAATCGGAAAGATCATTATATATTCTGGCTCCAGACAAAATGCGAAGATCCGTGATCATCCGTCTATAAAGTTCAAACGCTCCAAGAACTTACAAGTTACAACCTAATGTATAACGTAGCTTAAACTCTTCCGTTCATGATCAAGAATCAAGATTCATATCTTATCAACAAGGACCCAGGAGCATCAAGCCTTGACAGTTGGAACTTGGAATGAGCATCATTTGAATTTTCTACATGAATTCTCAGCCCAAGAGTCCGTGAAACGATAACTACGACCAGGCTATCCTCGCGGCTTACAACATTTCCTGTAACGTGATTCAGGATGATTGTTATTGAGACGCCAACGTTCCTCTCAGATCTCTCACCGCCAACCAAATAAAACACAAATGTCTCTCTCAAGTCAACAAATGGAAAAAAATCAATCTGAAAGTCAAAACTTAAAAGCCGTATCAATTTCAGGCCGTTTTCTTTTCTACCTTCTTGGCTAAGTTTGCTCTTTCCTTCTCATACGCACAAATTTGCTAAAAGCCAGTCTATCGCTGATACGGAGACGATACACAACAGAAGTGACATAACCGCAGTCGCGGACCTAGATTAAACACATGGTCTAGCACATGCCCTACTTAGTACGATCTTTTCAAAGATCCAAAACTCTGTGACAATGTAAGTAGATGGTCATTTATCTGCTTGGAAATCCATCAGAAATTACTTCTCAACTGTGGCCCTTCAACCCATCGGCCCGTTTTATGGAGCCAAGGTCCATTTCGCTGCTTAATTCACAGGCAATATTTGTGCCCACTGGCCATCGCAATTCGGGTCAAGCGAGTATTAGCTCAGGACACACATGTCAGTTCCAAGCAGAGACTGCATAAAGGGGAATGTCCTGCCAACCTAGCAACAGGCAATCGTCTTCTTCACGAATCTGGTATCCCTCCGAAGGGTAGTGAAGCCTTAACAGAAGTCGCGCTTGCGAGAGCGCGAATGTGCTGTGTGGACTCGAAACGAATCCTTCCGCTTTGAAGAGCTCTCTCCATTTGAGATCCGTCTCCATTGCTTCAAACGCCAAGACGCTGATTATCTCGCGCCGGAACCAAACAGTCTCGACATTGCTCCGCTCGGCACTGCTGGGCGGCAGTGTGGCCTCCAAAGAATCAAATAGCGCAGAGTAACGCTGAAAGGCCTCCGCAAACCTATCCATGAACAATGATTGATCATAGGTAGCCTCTCTCTCGGCTAGAGTCACAATCCTGGGCTGTAGTGAATGAATCATCCTTACGAATGAGGGGAGCCCAGCACCCCCATTGTGCAAGAGACTATGCAGCTGCAGTACGCAGTTTATCACGAGGGCTTCTCCTGGCCTGGTATCCAGCATGAACGAGCTCACATCCTCGATGCCGTGTGCATGCAGAGCACGAAACTCGAACGGCAGGCCAAGAGAGGCTGCAAATTTCATGAGCCGGTTGCCCGTCTGTTGCAGTAAGTCCGCGTCGGATCCAGTTCCAGAAATTCGTAGACGAGGCGGTCCCCCTGACCTTTCTGCCAAGGCTTGCATGAGCGGCGGCCACTGAACACCTTGCATGATCTCGAAATCCACTATGTGCACTCTATCCCACCCTTCTAGCGCTTCCAAAATGGCTTGATTCGCCGTGAGATGAGAGAAGCGAACGAAGGGCATTATCTGATTGAACGCCAAGTAAGCATCCTGAATTTCTTGAGCACTGGGCGGAATAGGCTCGCGGTCTTCGACAGCGCTAGCCACTCGTGCTGCTAGACCATCAACGAACTGTGTTATAACCCGCTCGCTGGAATCGCCCTGTGGAGACAACTTCTGAGATAACCAACCAATCATGCTCACAGATCGTCGCCATTCGCCCTGACAAACGGCCTTGGCACATTCGAACAGAAGATCACGTAGGTTGGGGTTGTCTGGAGACGAGAATTCTCCGTCTGATGTGCCTGCGGTAGGCTCTTCGCCGCTTGCCTCTTGCAATTCTGACCGTTGAGCATCGAAAGAACCGAGCATTTCATGGATCCCAACGTGCAGCTGGAAGGAGTAGAGGGTATGGTTGACGATGGTTGGTAGCAACGAGTGCATCCCAACTGCTCGATGATGTTGTCCGTAGGGAGGAACCTCTAGAGTCTAAAGACTCTGGACTCTGGATCGTGGTCCCGTTTTATAACTCGGATTACCGGCTGAAGATCGGAGTTAAAGAACGACACACCGGGAAAGGTGTCGGGCAACGTGTTCCCGGCAACTGCCGAATCTTGAAATGGATATCAGGAGGGAGAGTCGAGCCTCGAGACCACGGAAGCCTACCCTGTAGGTCCTGTAACTGCTGTCATGCAGCTGTCCGGGGCCTAAGTAGACAGGAAGAGAAAAATGCTCATTGAAAACCATCATCTGCAGATTCCTTCGACGTAAACACTGTCTGCTGCATTTGACAGCTTGCCTATGAAGTAGTATGAACTGCGGCAAGAGGTGCATTTTGCATGCTGGCATCAAATTCTGCGATGGCACGCTGCGCAGCCTTGCCGAGAGCGTCTTTCTTCAGCAGTTTGCTGACTTGAGAGATGCTGACGGCACTGCACTCATACGTTAATTTAGTTTAATCACCACTCACGAATCACGACCATTGCAAGAAAAAGCCCTACACATCGACTTGCAGGATGTCTGCTCCATCTACATATCGACTTACAGGATGTCTGCTTCACACTCTACAACATACAGCATCACGCCTGCAGGGGGAGATTTCTACGGCTGGATCGCCTACAAATATACAGCATCTAGCCTGCAGGCCTAAATATAGATCGTCACGCCTCCCGAGTCCCCAAAGACGTAGACGGCCCGGCAATGCGCAAACACCCACATTCCCCTGCAGTATCGAGGCTCGATATCTTCTGATCAGTAGGATTCAGTCCTCCGGACTCCTCCCACATGGATTTGCTCCAGCAGTCCAGGTGGGGATTACATTGTACTGCGTTGTGTTTGCGCAGCAGCGCAAGTCTATTTCTCTTACGCACAGTCCCCCAGTCAGTCTCGTCCTTGGGTATTCCCGCCTGGGTTGGAATTTGGAACTCGGATCGGCGAACTGTGCTGTACGATGGGGTTGTTTAATTCTATGGGAAGTACTGCAGAAAGAAGCCAAAGCAAAGAGGAAATAGGAAGAATGGACAGCGGCAGAGTGGTAAAGAATGGTACTGTTTGAAGCAATGGAGGGTGATCGCAACAAATCACAAGTAAGCAACGTACATTAAGTAGCAAGGGAGCCCTCAGCCAACATACAACTAACCATTTGGCTAACATGCCTTAGGCCCTAAACTCTATACAACATGACCAAGAGCATACATGGAGGATGAAGCACACTTGGCTGCGCCACGCTCCTATCCACATGCATTAATCTTCAGGGCCAATCTATGCGCCTTCAGTGCTCTAAACTCGCACCTTCAATTTGAAGGTGCTCATTTTGCCACCAGTGGTGCACTACAATTGCATCGGGACCAGTTGGTAGCCTTTCAAGGAAAACCTGTGCAAAAGGGAGAGACAAAGTGGAGTAGATGGGTACAGTCTAGCAGCATTCGGCCGTCTCTGAACACGTGGAAGTAACAATAAAGTCTCGCATGAACAAACGATCACATTGACACCTCCTTCCAATGCGCACCCAGCTTGCAGTGCATACCTAGGCTGCGTGTTTTCAGGTTCGTGTGCACTGAGCCTAAGAGCGTTTCATTGTGTGGGCTAGGAGCAATGACTCTTCCCATGAAATGATAGCCCTACTAGTCCAACATTGCAAGGCCACCCTAGAGCTCCATTTTTTTGCATTTCCGGTCCAGGCCAAAAAATACGAGGTTGATGCGCAGTTGGTGCAACATGGTGAAAAACTCATGTGAACTAAATGGTGAATTAGTATGTATGCTTGCCTTTAGCGGAGATTGTACGTTGCCATTTGAGTACTTGCAAGAGAGCTTGGTCTGAGCCTCACAGAGTTTACATAGCCATTGTTATTAGCTGGGCAGACGAGCCTGTTAGTTGGCATAACATTGAAGTCCTCAGGACGCAGAGTCAGAGACAAATGGCAAGTAAGGATTGGGTAAATTGGAAATCGTGCTCTAGTGCTAAAATGTGCAACTTCAAAAATCGAGGTGCGAATTCCAGCACCAAAGGCTCTCCAATCTCGCATTAGCTCAAAAGTAATAAAACATGTGAACTAAATGCAGTGCAACTCCTCGCACATTTCCAAGCCCGTGTGCACAAGCCTTAGTAAATGAAAATGGAGCAAGTGTCTTAATCAATGCTTCAAGATATCCATTTAATTGCCTTGGTTGTAGCAGTACATGGATGCAAAAAAGTTGTAAATTTCATGGTTTAGCTTAGCCAAGCCATTGCCCAGCCATCCCCACTAGCATTTGTGTGGGGAGTTAAATAGCCTAATCCAACAGGTTGTTCTTGCTATAAAATCGCATACACATGAGTTGGAAGACCCCATCATCACCTTTCTTCATTAACTCTGTAACATTTATTTTAGGTACGTAACATTGGTACCCATTTTTCCTAAAAATCCTTGTAAATTTTATATTTTTCAACAAAGGGCTATGTTTTGCGTAATGAGGAAAAAGAGACATGCAAATTCACAAGTCATGCTTATGCAAGGACCTCTACTACAATAAGAAATACCTTTTAATTTTCCCTCTTTTCCCCACCAAAAAGATTTCCCTTTTGGCCTTAATCTACAACCTTGCCTCCTATGTTCATTGTCTTTAGTTGTTGTATCCTAATATTATGGTCTTCTAGACTTCCTTCTTTTGCATAAGGTACTTTTACATGTCATGTTCCCTAGAGAACATCTTCAACCAAAAAGTATGACAACATGTTTGTCAAAATATCAATAACAAACTTGCTTAACATTGTGATCTTATCCAAGTAATATGCTTACACTTCATACAAGCTTCTTTCGCATTTGCTTTTATTCATGACTTATGAGCATGTCAAATGTGGTAGCTTATGTCTAACTTTGTGCTATAAGTTCTTGAAGAAATTTAATCAAACAACAAGGCACATAAATATTGTTCATTAAAGAAAACTTTTATAAAAAACATGCAACATTATTATGATTTATAGTTCAAATTTCATAATTGAGTACAACATCTTAGAAACCCTATTCAAAGCAAAGACATTGATGAAACAATTGCTAAGAAATCTAGAAATTTGTAAATACTTCATTCTATCATATGCATCATCTAGCCCATCTGTTTTATGAAGATGTTGCCACTAAACTCCCTAGGGACTCCCTGCATCAAGTCATGTATATCCTTGGGGCATGGGCGATCCAATGTCTACAATAATCAAAGAGAAAACAAGTCAATTCTCTTTTATTATAGGTCACCTCTTTAATCGAAATGAAATTGCTTTCTCAGGACAAAAGTGTAAAAAAAACATGGTTGCCTACCTCTCCACAAACAAAATAATTCGAGAATTGTTCACTTGCAAGCTTTGGTGGCTCTATGATTCTTTCTATAGTGTTCATGCTGCTCACTTCTAGTACTTTGTCTTTTGGGGATACCAATAAGCCAATGTGTATGTTTGGCACATGACATGAATCTTCTACATCATAGAGTAGAGTATCAAAAAATATGTATGTGCTTGCACCCATCGTATGTTCCTTTGTTCGACAGGTACGATACTTTGCACATTCCTTAGTCTTATTTACTTTAAGGACCATGCAAAGTTTCATATCCATTGGACATTATTTCCATGGTTGGGCATGCTTATTTTCTTGTTTTCCATTGCATCTCATACCTAAGTATCAAAAAATACACACATGCTTGCTCCCATCACATATGCCTTTGTTCGATGGGTATGATACTTTGCACATGCCTTAATCTTATTTACTTTAATTCATGTGCAAAGTATCATGCCCATATGATATCATTCGCATGGTTGAACATGCATATGTTCTTGTTCTCCCACCACATCTTATATGTGAGTATAAAAAATGTGCATTGGCATGGCCCTATCACATGTGCCTTTGTCGGATGGGTATGATACTTTGCACATGCCTTAATCTGAGTCACTTTGAGGCCCATGCATAGTATCATGCTCATCCGATATCATTCCCACGGTTGAACATGCATATTTTCTTATTTTCCACACCATTTACATCGTTAGGCATGTATATTTTCTTATTTTTCATCACATCTCATACGTGGCACACCTCCAAAACTACAACAAAAAACCAAGTCAAGACCCAAAAAATTCAGAAATCATGCCAAAGCATCCATGAATTTTAGGAAAGTCCATGTTCCATCCATATATACCAACTTCAGGCTCTATTTTTGTCAGTATGTTGCCAAACCCCCTCTCAATTGGTGTGCACCGATGCCAAATCCTATTTTTGCCGAGATATACCAATGTATAAGTGTCGGTATATTTAGACACTAAACATCAATATATACCAATGGTTGCTTGGTAAAAAAAGCTGAATCCATCTGCCCTTTCCTCTCCCGTGACACTCACACTCTTTTTCACTCATTTTGCCCGTTTCACTCTCCATTCAACTTCATTTTCCATCCATACAAAACAAAGCTCCCTCCCCACCTCCCACTTCTCCATCCTCTCCACAAATCTCCCTCTCCACCTCCAGGTCTTATAGCAAATCTCTTGCTCCCTTTCTTTCAAGGTATGCGTTTCTCTTTTATTTCTTTCTTTTCAAAGTTCATGCTTTCTAAGTTACTCTTTTCCTATGTTTTCCTTTACTTTCCCTCAAGTAATTATACTCTACTTTCCCTCTAGTTTTCCTTTCTTTTTCCTCTAAGAAGAAGGATAAGGAATAGCAAGATATAGTAAAGAGCCATAATTTTTTGCTTCACCCACTAGTTTTTTTTTTTAATGAGATCTTTGTTTGCTTTGTTATAGGGGAGCTGGTCAAAACATCTCTCTTTCGCTCCGAGGTCATCTTTTATTCTTCAACTCTAGGTATGAAGATTCTACTTTTCTCTCTTTTTATTTTATATTGCAATGGCCATTTGCTAGCATCTTAAGCGATACCAAATGTGATGGGCATAGGACCCTTATCTCCCTTCACTCTCGGGGCTTGCTCTTTGTCTCTTTCTCTTGCTTTTCTCAGTCTTCCTTTGTTTCTCTCTCGCTCTTCCTCTCTTACTCTCTTCCTCTCTTTTCCTCTCTTTCCTATTTCTCTTTCTGTCTTTTCCTATCTTTTCTCTTCCGCTCTTTCTTCTCTTCCTCTTTCCTCTCTTTCCTCTTCCTCTCTAAGCTTCCTCTCTTTTCTCTCTTTTCTCTCTTTTTCTCTCTTTTGTCTTCCTCTTCCTCTCTTTTCCTCTCTTTCTCTTTGTCTACTTCCTCTCTTTCTCTCTTTTCCTCTCTTTCTTCTCTTTCTCTTTCTTTGTTTTCCTCTCTTTTCTCTCTTCTCTCTTCCTCTTTCTCTCTTTTCCTCTCTTTCTCTCTTCCTCTTTATCTCTCTTCTTGTCTTTTCTCTCTTCCCCTCTTTCCTCTTCGTCTCTTTCTCTAGCTCTTCCTCTCTCTCCTCTTTTCTCTCTTCATCTTTCTCTCTTCCTCTCTTTTCCTCTCTTTCTCCCTCCTAATATCTTCCTCTCTTTTGCACTCTTTTCTCTCTTTCTCTCTTTTTCTCTCTTATCTCTCTTTTCCTCTCTTCTTCTTTCTTTTATTTCTCTTCTTTCTGTCTCTTTCTCTCTTTTCCTCTCTTTCTCTTTCTCTCTTTTCTCTCTTCCTCTCTTTCTCTCTTCCTCTCTTTTCCTCTCTTTCTCTCTTTCTCCTTCTCTCTTTCTCTCTCTTCTTCTCTTTTCGGTTTGTAGTGCATGTGCATGGCTAGGATCGAGAGAGAGATTCATTGGAGAAACATTTCTTGCAAGTGGCAAGAACCAAATTGAGGAGCCTCAGGAAGCTTTGGAGAAGTCGATTCACGCCTCATATCCAATAAAGAGATTCACGTGAAGGACATAATGGATTGTGTTGATATCTTCTTGGACCATGATTACATCATTCAAGAAGAGTACCAATACTTAGAACAAGATGAGGTCGCGAGTGACTCTTCTAGCCATGATGAAGAGAGCGATGATATGAGTGACAGTATTGCAGAGCAGTAATTATTTTTTTTCAACATATATACATGACAATGTCTTTTTTGGAGACCAAATTTGTTTAACACAAATAGTTTCTACTTTTATCTTTATTTTCTATTGTTCAGTCAGATGGCATGTATAATATGACATAGTTATTATAGGCAATTTTATAATATGTGATGAGAGAGTTATACAAAATTTTGTAGCTTGGATGGAATGTATTTATTTCTATACTACCTTTAATAAAACATATATAGTGGGGTGAAATGGGGCTTTAACAAGTCCTATTCTGCCCCACAACATTTTTAATGCTTCTGTCTTATGTCAATATACATTGATGCTCTTACTAGTGTTGGTATATACTGGGGCTTCTTAGTATCAATATATATCAACACAAATACAGACGCACATCTTTTGACACTTACAGTGATGATTTTCTGATGCTTTGCACCTACCCCAAAAAAAAGTGTAACTTTTGTTGGTATTACTATCGAAAACCAATCAATACCTTGTAGTGTGACAAAGGAGTAAAAGTTGTATTGAAAATGATAACTGAGAAAAGGATATAACAGATATATTTTAAACGGACCTTAGAAATGATGTAGAACATCAAGTCAAATGTTAACTTGATGTGTATCTAGTTGTAACTTTATCTTATTCTAGAACGTTAAGATAGGACTTTACTTTGGTGTCATGCACTATGAAACTCAAACTTGATGTCGAGCAACAACTTGAATCTCAAACTTGATGTAGCTGGACATTGATTAAAATTTTTTTAATGGTATTATTAGACATGAAGTTGAAGCTTGAGGTCAATGTTGGACATCAAGCCTTAGATTCAACTTGGTGTTGCACATTAAGGTGAAGCTTTCAAACTTGATGTTCAAACATCAAGTTCAAGATTGCTTCATATTAATATTAAACATTGAGTTGAATCAAAGACATGATGTCCAACATTAAGCTCAAGCTTCAACTTCATGTTCCACGCCATCTAAAAGTGTGAGCTCGATGTCCTACATCAGGTTTGAACTTCAATTTGATGCTCCAAATCAACTTTGAGCTTCAACATCCTACTCAACACATCCATCTAGGACATCCAATTTTGTAGCTAAGTTGTGAAGGTGCCCTTAATCTTCACTTTTTCTTAAAGTGAACCTCCATCTCGATGTTGTGCATTGAGAAGTAGTTTAAAAATTAAGCTTTGCCTTTTATAAAGTTTGATTGATTTAGAATCTTCAAAAATAGACTCCCAACATGGTGCCATACATGCCCTCATCATTGCGCTCACTCTATTATTGTTGCCCCATTGCTATTTATTGTTGCCTTGCTCATTGTTCCAATGTCACTCACCATGTCTTGTCTCACTCTAGTACATCTTCATCATACTCCAGTCCTTCCCCACAAACATCCCTTTTTATCTTTGCTTTTGATATCATGTGCCACATAGTTCCCTATAAGTGTAGAATTCTATTCTTTTGAATCGACCTAGAAGATTACACCTTTGTAGTTGAGAAGCTAAAGCAAAGCCTCTATAAGATTCTACTCATTTCTATCCTTTAGTTGGATGTTTGGGTGAGGGATAAAATGTGAGACTCCAAATTGTTTTTGCAAAGACCTCAAGAATAAGTTTGTCAAGGAATTATGGATGGGGATTTTGTCGAGGTTTTTGGAGGCTAAAAGTTTTGAGATGAAGCTATACTTCATCACACTACTACACATGGGCCTTGTTCTAACGATTAAGCACGGACGTTTAGTGCGTGCAGTGCGCTAATCGTTGGTATGTACGGTGGGATTAAAAAGGTCGGTATATATCGACCTTTACCAAACTTGTTCATGGTTGGTATATACTAACCTTTGACACAAGTGTAAAAGGTTGGTATATACCGACTCTAAGACACTTTCCTATACCGACCTTTTATAGAGAGTGTTTTTTCCCATATCGACCTTTAAAGAGAGTGTTTCCCAATGACAAAAAAAAATTCTTTTCATACATGTTTGATTTTTTGAAAGAATTAAAATACAAGAGCATGTACATCAAGTTTGAAGCAAATATATTCATGTCCAAGTTTGAGATGAAAAAAATCAATCAAGAGCATTTACATCAATGGCTTCATCCTGGGCCAAGTCTTGCATGCCAAACAAGTCTATCTCTAACTCTATACCGAGTTGTTCTCCGATATCATCATCGTACTCTGGCATCGTACGTTCACTTAAGACTTAATCTTGTAATTTCCCTTCTTCAATAAAGTCGAGTGATTCTTGATCGTCATCTTCTTCCTCAGTATCATAATCTCCATCTTTCTCCCATCCTACAATGTCATTATGTGCGTCTTTTGGCTCATATTGTGATCTTCACCTTCTTCGCTAGATCCATCTGGCTCAATTGGATCTGACATTGGTAGTGGCATCTCCATATCCACATCTAGGGATGAGCATTTTCCGAGCGTCCGAGCGAAGGAAAAAAAAAGCTTCCAACTATGCAAAAATATGACAAAAATGGATCATAAGAAAACATAGTTTCACTTAGAAATATGAAAAGTATTATAGGAATGCCTATTTTATACACGAATATTTATGTGAATCTTTGGGAATGGTGAGAACATAATGGGATGGCTTTTGAAGAAACCCACATGTAGAGTAGACTTCTCTATGAAAATTCCCTTATGATCCTTCTTACAACTTTTTACTTAATAGGGGGTGACATTGAAAAACCTCTCTCAACCTATCTTCATGAAAGGGTTTCTCCAAAGAAAACTCATTGAAGCAAGTCATCAAGGTAGTTTTGATAGTGAAATCCTTCTGAACAAGGTCTTTCAAGGTAGTTTCGCTGGCGAAACTACCTTGGACAGCACTTTTAAAAGTGACATAACTTTCACATCCAATGTCCAAATATAGTCATTCAGCCACTCAAATTGATTGGAAAACCCCATTTCAGCACATCTATGGGGTTATATTTTGGAAAACCTTGCATATATAGTATTAAATATTACATGTATTTTATGAGAGTGATATATAAGCCCAAGTTAATACTTATTTACAGTAATTTAAACTTCTGTAGAAACATGCCCATAAATATCTTGTTATTAATACTATAAAAACACTTGAAAGATATTGCCATATGATATAAATTTATTTAATAAGTAATTATTTATGTATAATATTATTATATTGAGAGTGATTATGAGGGACATTTCTTAAAAGAATTATTTTTTAATACTTTTTTAAGGTAATAACAAGGGTACAAAGGGATGTCTATGAATAAGAAGATTTATGTTATGTAAAAATGAGTGACTAGTCTGTATAATTTTATGATAAAGGGATCTAGTTCTAATAAAAATAAAAGTGTAAAAACCATGTTTCCTAAGGAAATACTATTTTTAAAATCTCTTGAAAAACACGCTCGTATAAACCTGCTCATAGGTTTTTGCTCGTAAAATTGACGCACCCTCCACATCTCTATCTTCAAAAATCTATTTACTTTGTGGTGCAACTTGGATCACATACCACCATCTTGGATCAAAACGATCTAGATGAAAAACCACCTATATTGAAGATGGGTGTCAAATGCCATCAATTATATGAATTTATGCTTAATTACATGTACCAATTGATCTATAAAAATGAAAGCATTAGATTAATTAAATCGTTAGTATGCACCTACTCATAATGCTCGAGAAGAACAAAAGTATTATTTTCATCGGTCCAGAGTCTGGTGAAGTCTATCGCAAAGAAACCACCATTGTCTTTCCTCACTATAGCATGCGGACTATTGTAAAAAGTTCTAAATGAAAATACTAAATCGTCTAAAATCAATTTCATAGATTTCGCGTATGGTCCCACAATAATCCAATTGCGAGGAGAGAAGGTTGGTATCTGAAGCACTTTCTCGGCTATCTTGTGTGAAGTTAGCCATGATTCCACAATCATATGTGACTCTCTTTGAATCGATGCATTGCCACAAATAACTTAATTACGTCAATAGGTAAGAAACCTACAAGCATCATACATCCAGATGATAACTCTCGCTCGTGCTTGTTTATTGTCTCTCCATCATGTTCGGCTTTACGTAGAGCTAGTTGTAGCCAATCTAGTGACATGTGAGTGTGGAGAAGGGC
Source organism: Dipteris shenzhenensis (assembly GCF_047967505.1). Taxonomy (NCBI): domain Eukaryota; kingdom Viridiplantae; phylum Streptophyta; class Polypodiopsida; order Gleicheniales; family Dipteridaceae; genus Dipteris; species Dipteris shenzhenensis. The sequence continues at coordinate 5,166,581 of NC_141612.1, forward strand.
AAGATCCTGTGGATATGGTTGCACTCGCTTGTCCATAACTCTGAATCTCATCCTTGCATTTATTCTTTCTGCTTTGGCTGCTTCATATCTCTCAATCCACTTCTGCATCTCCTTGCTATTGAGGATACAAAAATTATTGAATTTCTCCATTTGCTCTTCGCTCATCTTTCTTTCAATCCCTTTTCCTTGGGAAACTTCGCCAACGATGAGATCATCATCCTTGTTATGCCAAGCCTGTAGCATATCGGGATCCATGGATTCAAGAAACTCTGTGATATATGCTAATGACTCTTGCACAAGCCATCCCTCTTCCATGCTTGCTTCCGGTCCTACTCTCTACCTTACAAATCCCTTTAAAGTTTTCATAAACTGCTCGAGAAAAAACATGCACCAACTATGAATGGTACTTGCAATGGCCACCTCATCAACTATGTGCACAAGCAAGTGCACTTGAGCTGTCATAATGATTGAGGGAAAGTGCTTCTCAAGCAAGAATACGGCTTCAATGGAGTCCACCCTAGCCTTCTCGATGCTCGATATGGAGATCTCTTTTTGAGATATCCACCTATTTCATGTGCCAATGTAAGATTCATAATCTTTCTATAGATTATTCAACTTAAATTGAAGAAAATGTAATCAATGTGAGTTGATAGTGGGCATACCTCACAATACCATTGATCTTGAATATAGCATTTCTAACATCTTCTTGTAAGCACCCTTTCACTGTAATTGGGAGGATGAACTATCCAAGCAACAAAGAAGTCATGTCGATAATATAACAAAATCATAATTACACTAATGCATCACGATTATCGGTACACTAATCCTATAGCTTAGAATACCTGTACCACCATGGGATTTGAGCCCACTAAGCTTATTGTCCTTTGAAAATGCTTCTTTGAACCAACACATGTACCCTATCACTGTTCAAAAAGAGGCAATGCCCACCTTGACTGCTTCCTTCTCTCTCTTGGACAGGATCGATGTTGCTTTTGGGAGGACAACTTTATGACCATGCACTTACGGTAATAAATGAGGCATCCTATCCATAGTGCGCAAGTCTTCTCGTACTCCTCTCAAGTCTTTGTCACCAACCAAGTGTGCCCAAATAGTAGCCTCCATATTCTTAAAGATATGCATGGGATCCAAGATATGATTGATTTGTAACTGACCCCAATTAGGAAGCTCATGAAAGATGAATAGCCTCTTCATAGCAAAAGGAGGCTCCTCTCCATTCACCCTCCAAGCTTGAATCTAGTCACTTGCTTTCAAATATGGTGGTGGTGGATCAAGCTGGCCTTCACGCACGAGATGGTCTAGCAAAAGGTATCAAGCATGACCTTCATAAACCATTTTCCTCATATGTTTGGAGTGTCAGGTAAGCACACTCAAACCCTTCCCACAAATAGGACAAGCACGGTATCCACTTATTGCAAGTTAACATATAAGACATGCGCTAGAAAGAGAGTCATAAAAGTATCATTATACATGTAAAGACACAACCATGTACCTGCACACTCTCCATATTCTGGGTAGTCATGCATGGTCCACCTCAAGATTCCCTGACCAAAATGTCATTGGTATGTCTAGGAGCTCTACAAATATCAAAGACCCATATGACCCTCCATAAGATCTCTAACTCCTCTATCAAAGGTGCCATGTACACGTCCATATTTTTAGCCTTGTACTTCCTTGGCACAAGCAGTGCAAGCATGAGGTGTCCCTTCTTTATTGTTAGCCATGGTGGGATATTGTAATTCACCAAGACTATGTGAAGAGGGTGGGAGAGAAGTAAGGAGTCTCACTTGCAGCTTTCTCACATAAACAATGGGGAAATACACACAAAGGTGGAGGCTGAAAACAATTTTCCTCTTCTTAGTTGTGAAAGCCAAAAGAACTCTCTCTAAGTACAAAAGGAATAGATGAACCCTATATGTGGGTCTCAAACCAAACTCAGCTAACCTAGGTGGCATACTAACTGAGCCACTAACTAGAGTACATAAAGATAGCTGTCATCCATCATGGGCGATGTACCAACCATATCTGCAGCTACAAGTCGGTGACGTAAATGCACAATGGTCACCCTGGCATATCACGAGTGGAGCTCGATATCTCAACACTCCCCCTTGAGCTAAATCCCAATTCCGACACACCAAGCAGGTCTTTGAATTGCGTAGCTTCTCTGCACCCAATGCCTTCATGAATATGTCAGCTACCTGATCCTCTGTGCTGACATAAACTAGATCAATAAAACCTACTAGAACCTTCTCCCGCACAATCCAAAAGAACTCTCTCTAAGTACAAAAGGAATAGATGAACCCTATATGTGGGTCTCAAACCAAAATTAGCTAACCTAGGTGGCATACTAACTGAGCTACTAACTAGAGTACATAAAGATAGCTGTCATCTAGCTATTATTCATGGGTAGTGTACCAACCGCATCTGCAGCTAACAAGTCGGTGACATAAATGCACAACGGTCACCCTGGCATATCAAGAGTGGAGCTCGATATCTCAATATACTATAGGCCATATCGAGCTTAACCCGAAAGGGTTCACACCGTCCATGGCGGAGCCCAAGATGTAAGTTGTGTGGCTCCCTCGCAAAGTCTGACCACTGATTGTCTATGTGCTTCGAAGCAGCACAATCTATAGGAATCCTCAATGTGTCATCAGTGGATCGATGTGCCAAGTCATAAACTCCACTATGGATTTGGATCAGAACATGTGCTATATTCTAGCAATGATGGGAAAGTGTCTCAAGGCCTTTACTGGGGTCTGCTCACCGTGCGAATTATCTCCATATCATTGTTCCCCACACTTTGGACAACTAGCCAAATCTCCATGCTCATGATGAAAGAGAATACAATCATTATGACAAGCATGGATGGTATCATAATCCATACCCACCATTGTCAGCATATTCTTCGATTCATCTTTTGATGCGGGCGTGGTATTTGGTACAGGCTAGCATCTTCTGGAGCACCCTATCACAATTCAAACATACATATGCTTCTAATAATGAGAAATATGATGATTCTCACAACAATCAAGATCCAAATTATGAGATAAATTAATGCAGGCGCTACCCTCATTAAGGCCGAGACACTTATATCGGACCACCCATACTTTGCTTGCAGATTCAAGAGTGAGAGACAAGCCTATAAGTTTCAACATCCCAGCACCCTCGTACAATCGTGTTGATTGCAACTCTTGCATATTGGCCTAAGACTTGGACATCACATGTACATGTGATGTAGTGCCCCTAAAAATAGAATTCATCATGTCCACCATACCCTCGTCATCATCTAGTACATCTGGGAGACTATCCTTTTGCTCAAAGTGTGAAGGTATACGTGCCCCCTCGTAGTATATATTGACGTTTAAGGGATATATAAAGTTGGTATATACTAAGTCTGGGACTCCTCTGGGAGCTAAAACCCGAAACTCGTGCGTTGCCTCCCCTCACAATTCTATTGTGGGAAAAGCAAAAACCTCTCCTCCTTCCTCACCTTTGACGACCTCACCTTCCTCAAACCTCTTCCCCACACTCCTCACCCCTACCCATCCCCTCTCCCAATACTTTTTCTCTCTCTCCACCCTTATCCCTCTCTACTCGTGTGAAAGGACGTTTTCCAAGAAGGTGTGTCTATTTAAACAATGTAGGTTTTTTCCTTCCCCTATTTCATTTTATGAGTGTTGAAGCATGTTTCTCCTTGCATTGCTAAGCTTGATTTTCAGAGCTGGACCAAAAACGAGATTTGGTGAAAGAAAGAAGGCTCACCTCTTCTTTTTTTGGTATTTCTCTACTTTCCCTTCCTTTTTCTAAAGTTTATCTCCTCCTTTCCTTTCCTTTTCTTTCTTTAAAGGAAGAAACAATACACAAAAAACAATCATGAAAGAGAAGAGTATGAAAGCTATACCTATTGTTTTCGTGCCATTCTCCTGGTTTGTAGGCTTCTCTTTGTCTCCTCAATTCAATCCCTTCGGAATGTTGCTTCTCCAAACTCTTCCTTTCACTAATTAGTTTTCTTAAAAATGGTATGTTTCCTCTCTTTTATAGGGCCAGTACACGAAACACCTCCTCTTTCGAGCGGGATTATCCGATGCCAGGACACATCATTTCCAGGTAAGAAAGTGCTTCCTTTCTTTTCCTATTTTTTGCTTTCATGATTGCATTGGCTTCCTCTCTTCTCCTCCTCTCTCTCATTCTCTCATTCTCTGTCTTCTCCTCCTCTCTTTCCTCCTCTCTTTCTCTCTCTTTTCCCCTCTCTTTTTTCCTCTCTTTTCCTCTCTTTTATTCTCTCATTTCCTCTCTTTCCCTCTCTTCTCCTCCTCTCTTTCATTGTCTCTTTTCCTCTCTTTCCTTCTGTCTTTTCCTCCTCTCTTTCCACCTCTCTTTTCCTCTCTTTTCCTCTTTTCCTCTCCTTTCTTCTCTTTTCCTCTTTTCCTCTCGTTTCTTCTCTCTTTTTCTTCTCTCCTTTCCTCTCTTTCCTTCTCTCTTTCCTTCTCTCCTTTCCTCTCCTTTCCTCTCTTTTCCTCTTTTCTTCTCTCTTTTCCTCTCTTTTCTTCTCTTTTTTCCTATTCTTATCCTCCACCTCTTTTTTCTTTTGCTCCTTAGCCATATTTGGTTCTTTCTTTTAAAACAAATTCTAAATGGAACGCCCTCACCCACGAGTGTCTTCCCAAAACCCCAACCCAGTTTCCCACGTTGGAGTGAGTTGGGACATCCAAACTTTGCTATCGCATATATAGTAGAGAAGATTGCGCATGATACAGACTGGGTGAAGTATAATGTCGAAGTGTGTGCACGTGGGTGGGGTCCTGACTGATCGCTCATGGAGCGAGGAAGACTGAGGAAGGCACAAAACAACCTATGAGATCTACATAAGCTTTGGAGAAACTGCTACGATCGACTATATAGCAAGGATGACACTAAAAAGGAGTGGAAGATGAGGTCCCGAGTGACTCGTATAGCGGTGAGAAGGAAGAAAGTACCTCGGATAGTAATGCAAAGTAGTAGACCTCCTCCTCTATTTTGGCATTTTTTGGAGAATGTCTCTTTTGGAGATAGATTTTACTTAACAATACTATTTTCATAATATTTTTTGTATATGAGAACTCTTGTTTAAAATACTATTTTTTGCGATAATTTCTATATATGAAAATTCTATTGGATTCCACTTGTCTTAAGTAAATAATTGTCCTTTCATAATTGTCTTTTCATAATTATCCTAAGTAAATAATTGTCTTTTCATAGTTTTATTAAATTGAATTTGAGTTTGAAGTAATAAATTATCTTTTAAGTAAATTGTCTTTTTGCTTCTTACTCGCTCTTGTGTTTGTTTTTGTTTTCGTGTTTGTGTCTAGGTTCGCCAAATTAGACATGGCATCATGTTGCTCGTCCAAAGATTACAAAACCCCTCGTAGGAGGAGACGTCATGATCTGTACTCTCTAGAGGACTTTGATTCCCCTCAGCTGACTCCTCAGGGGCTTACCCCCACGACTACCCTGACTCCTCTTGGGGCTAGCACTATGACTACCCCTCGGGGAACTCCTTTGCTACTAGCAACCCATGGCTTCCTCGGTAGTCCCAACGAGTTTGTCGCATCCATGAACGATGTGGACATAGTGAGATTCTTCTCTTTACTGTCCCAGAGGACCTCAGCTATTCACTCTCCTACACCCCTCGGGGGTAGATTAGGGCTATCAATGGCGGCTGGACCTACTCGACAACCATCCCCTGTACCCCTTCGACTGAGGGATCATCACCTAGACATACCCATCGTAAGTCTAGGAAGAGTAGGAAGGGTCGAGGCTGTTGTGGTGACTCAAAGGATGTAGACAAGTCAGCACACTCACATCCCTACAGGTCTCCACTTGGTCATGAGCCCCAATACCAGTCAGGTCCCTTGCCCTCTCCACTCACAGGCAAAGGCACCCCAAAGCCCACTCCCTCTGCTCCTCACTCTATAAGCGCTCACAGTACCACCCCTCACTCTAGCTCTCCTACTGCCACTCCCCTACCCAAGGACCTGTACTATGACCCTCTATGACCTCACTAGGAGTAAAGATATAATAGAAAATAAAAAGGGCAAAGAAGTGCTGGCCACCATGAGGCGGTTGAATATGAGCCACCATTTCAAGAGCGGCATAACAATTAACTGGTGGCACCAGGATGACGAAAAGAAAAAGGAAGTCATCGAGGAATTGAAAAGACAATACCCTAACCCCTCCAAGTGGGAGTTTGATGACAATTACATGCGAGAGCGCATGTGTGCTATCTTGAAGCATTGCAAGTGAGACTTGCGAGAAGCCATCGTGGTAAAGAAGCCTAAAACCCAACTGGGTGGATAAAGGTGACTGAAAGTTTTTGAAGAAGGAGCTGATGGACAACCCCCAAAAGTTTGACAATTAAACGAGGGCTGTGAGGAGATGGCTAGACACCATAGGTGCTTCGCACCTCAGTAGTGGTAGAATGGCTGCATCCGAGGCATGGGTGGTAAGTCTACTTCTTCTCATTTAATTTATTGTTCTATATTTTTAATTACATATTACATGCACTTTATCTAACTATCATAATGTGGGTCCACAGTAATCTGCGATTGGTCACCTTCCCACAAACGAAGAGATGAAACGTGCATTTTGCATAGGAGGGAGGCCATGGTTTGCTAAGATGGATGTGCAGGGAGTGGTAGTTGATTGGGCTGCAGTGGCTGCTCACTCAGTATAAGTCTACTCCAACTTGTAACCTCACTTTTTAAATTGTTTTATTCTTTAAGTTCCAATCTAATTTCAAATTAAAATGGTTTCACTCTTAGAATGCAAGATCGAATGTCCCATCAGCAAAGGCGAGTGGTGATGATGAGAAGGCAGTTCTCCGAGGATTTTAGATGACATCGATGAGGGCCAGGGATTAGGCGGAGGTCACCGAGGGCTAGGGCAATGACGACGATGACTCTGAAGAGTAGTAGTAGTAGTATTAGTAGTTATTTGTATATACTTCGGCACATATATGATTTTGTCTGTTGGCTCGTTTGAGCGATTTTGTATCACCCTTTTCAAAGGGAAATTTTGTAACAAACAAGGTTGTATATACTTCAGCATGTATATTCTTTTGTCTGTCACGCTCATTTGAGAGATTTTGTATCACCCTTTTCACAAGGGAAATTTTGTAACAAACAAGGTTTGAGAGTTTTATCTCATCTATTTGTGTTTGCTTATAAACATTCTTTTGTAATGCAAAAAAATAAACATTAATGGGGTGAAATGGGGCCACAACAAGCCCTATTTTGCCCCACTATTTTTTTTTTAAAGTTCTATTAAAGGTCAGTATATACTAAAGCTTTACCAGTGTCAGTATATACCGACCTTTACCAAGGTCAGTATATACCAATGCACCTTTTTCGATGCTCATAGCGACGTAAATACCAACCTTTTTGCCCGTTTTAAAAAAAATTAGTGTAAAAAAGGTCAATATTTGTGTCAAAAAATGGCCTATACCTTGTAGTGTACTCATACTCAGTTGGGATCCAAATATCCTCCACGGAAAGATTTCTTAGTGCCTATGCTTTCTGTTTAGGTAAGGGAAAAAGTATCATGTGTTCCACTATATGTAAATCCTCTATATCATGTGCGTTCAAGGCCTAATTTAAAAGTCCATTATTTGTTGAATTCTTCATGAATCAAATGCACCCTTTTTCTATTTAATATGTGCATCCCCCCTTTCAATGGTAGCCTTTTTCATGTAAACAATATGCAAATATTTGAAAAAAAAGACCTTCTATTGAACCCATGTGCTACACTAACGGATTTATGAGTGACTCTCTCAAGGAAAAAATGCTTTGTTGACTCTATGAGGAGGTAGATGTAGGGGGATGCAACATTATTTTGTTACTAGGTGGCAAGAATAAAAGGTGGAAGCATGGCACTAGGCATGGTGCATAGCAATTTTGTTGAATATGGGAGCTCGCTATGGCATTACTCATGGGTGTAGTATGGAAGGGAAAAGTAACGAGGCCATTCCATGAGTGGGAGCTATTAAAGGTTGAGAAACCATTAGAAGGAAGAGATGAAAAATGAGATGAGTGATTCGAATGAGTATTGAAGAAGTAGAGAAAGCCCAAAATGTTTTCATCTTCACCAAAGAGAGATTGCTTGGAGGTAGCCTTCCCCCTTATCTAGCTTACCTTTCAACTTGAAATATCTCAGCAATTCAACAAATTATTTGTAGCCCCAATCCATGTTCTCTTGTCTGCCTATCATGCCTTCAGCATCTCCACCTCGATGGAAATTGGTTCAAGGGTCTAATACCAAGTTCCAACTAACCTTGGAAATATTTTAAAGTTACCTGTGCTAAACCTCCATGAAAATATCTACAGTTCCAATAAGATACCTTTATCACTTGGTAATCTGGCAAAGCTAGAGAAGATCATATTAGGTGAAGGAAATGCAGGTGATTTTTTGGGTCTGAATGGGATAGTATTCAATGAAATCGAGTGGTCAAGGAGGCCCTTCAAGTGTGTTGGATGGCATTATCTAGCAAGTACAACTGGCCAATCATTTTTTATCGCTACTTTGGATGCTACTACACAAAGATTAACATTTTCTCAATGTCTTGTTGTTGTCTTGCTACTTATCTTATAAAATTGCAAATTGTTTGGGTAATTTTGAATGTTGCATAAAGAATTTAAAATAGTGTTGCACTTATCATTTCAAGAGAAGGACTTCCTTGTGTCTGAGTATCTCAAGCATGATTAAGACAAGGCATCCAAAACAATCAAATATTTAGAAATAATGAGACATAACAAAATTCAATGATATATATAAGCTCTCACGTATGCCATAGTTTTGTTTCTAATGTTTTAGATTATGGTACTAAAATTCAAATTGTTGCATTTACCTTATGATCTCGATGAAAATAATGCATGATTATTGTGGCAAAGTTTTCTATTTTGAAACATCATATGTGTGTCAAACCACTAAACTTTAGTCTAATTAAAAACTACAAGAAAATATGAGGCATCATACGTACTAATATAAAATCACTAAATCCAAGTCAAGAAAAGAACAAAAATATTTTTTCATTCCTTGATATGCCCTTTTTTTTTAGCATATTAAATAAAATGTTTTTTCTTCTCACATCTTAGAATGACAAGTTTGAGTATCTAGCTTTAATTATTATTGCATATTTTGATGTAACAATTTTTTGCCATAACTTAAAATAATGAAAATTTTAGCCTTCTATTAAAATGGAACTACAAATTCTCCCCACATTCTCAAAAAAAGGCAAAATTTCCCTTAATTTTAAGAGAATATTTAAGGAGAAACATTTGCAATTACCCAAACAATCCATAATAGTGTTTCTTCCAATTATGTATAAAGACTCTTCCACTTCCCTCATGGAGTCTGTCCTATTTCCTTGATCTCCTTCCATGACTTTCACCACCCCTTCATATATGTCTATTTTTCTTCCCCCTCCATATGTTTATTTGTCTCCCACTCATTGACCTTAGATTTTTGACCCCCTCCTCCCTTTCATCCCTTGGTTGTATGCCTTGTCGATGAGCTTATCACAATGCAATCGTAGGTATGGTATGGCTCAATAATTTGATGTTGCTTCTAAGATGAGAACTTCAATAGCATGAAATTGCAAATGTCCCTACAACAGGAATTGGGTTAGATTTCATTTGCAAGAAAAAACATGTTTTCAATTCTCTTTCTCTTTCATGTTTAATTTCTATTCTCATTCTCACCCTTTGATAGTGCATTCATCTCACACTGAGAAACCAAATCAACCAGAGTTTCCCCTGCGAAACCGGTCATGGTTACATACTCTGGATCAAAGACTACAACAATTAAATTGCCAACAAACTGATCATTAGATAATTGTAATCATTTGTGTAGTGGGAGAAAAAGTCTTTATCATAATCAATGCCATGTTTCTATGCATATCCCTTCACCACCATGAGTCTTCCCTTGTATTTGTCAATAGTATCATCTACTTTGTACTTGATTTTGTAGACCCACCTAGTTCTAATGGCATTATAATTTCCTAATGGTCTAGATCACCAAGATTCCGAGTGTGATTTGTAGCAATGGCATCCATCTTTTCCATCACAAGGTCATTTCATTGCTGCATGTTGACATGTATCCTCATAGGAAAAGGGATTATTGGACTCCTATATGTCAAGAAAAGAATACTCCATAGCATGCTCATGCTCATGCTCCTTTACCTCCTTTGATCACCTTGTGTCTTCCTTCCAATGTTTCCATGTTGACATGTATCCTCATAGGAAAAGGGATTATTAGACTCCTATATGATGTCAAGAAAAGAATACTCCATAGCATGCTCATGCTCATGCTCCTTTACCTCCTCCTCTAGCCTCCTCTAATCACCTTGTGTCTTCCTTCCAATGTTTCCTGTAGATTATTTTTCTGCCCATTTTACAACGGAGTTGAGAGGTGCATTCCCATTACCATTTCTCATCTCTGACATATATTCATACTTATTTCCTCTGTATGTTTCATGCACAATATCCTATTCTTGTGGCAAGTCCTTGTTATCAATAAAGTGATTCTATACATCATCCATTTCCAAGTTACCAAGATCATCAAAGATAGCATCCTTGTAAGTGAAAATCTTCTTTGTGCTAGGTTTCCATTTGGTACATATCCTTACTTGACATGCTCCCACCCCCTTCCACCACTCCCACTCACTCAATCTCCCATCTTAAAAGATAAAACTCTTCTACTATTTCTCTCTCCTTCTCTTCTTCTTTTTATTCTCTCTCTCTCTCTCTCTCTCTCTCTCTCTCTCTCTCTCTCTCTCTCTCTCTCTCTCTCTCTCTCTCTCTCTTGTCCCCCTAAATATTGCATCATGTGCATCTCTCTCATTCTCTCAACCCTTCTACTAAATAAGTGCTTGAAATTCCCTCTCAAATTATGTCCCCCCCTCTTAGTGTCTATTTTCACCCTTCACACCCCATGCTTTTTATTTTCCCTATGTTAACGTTTGCTTGGGTGTAGCCAATCACGAAATTATATTTTTGGAGCCATTTTGAGGTCGCAACATGATGCGTTGGTGGGTGAGATTTTGAATTTTGTATGGACCCGTGCTCTCACTAAAAGTTTCTCCGACATCATGATTGCCACACTAGCATAATAATGAGACATAACCTTATCATTATCAATAGCACGAGCTCGACACAGGGCACTATATGCATTTACTCATGAGCATAGAGAATGTTGCTCTACCTCTAGCCTGACTACATCCCAGCTTATGCCTTGCCACCAATTCATTGTGCAGCTTCATCATCTGTCACCGTTGAGATATCGAGCTCCACTCGTGATATGCCAAGGTGACCGTTGTGCATTTATATGTTCTCTGTTGGGAGTGCATTCATACATTGATATATGTTGTTCCTTGTTTACAGGCCCCTCCACAAGAAGACGAGGAAGAAGACGAGGAAGGAGGCGGAGAAGGGAGCGTAGAAGGGAGCGCAAAAGGGAGTGTGGAAGGGAGTGAGGACATGGAGAACTTAGATTAGTCGTAGAAGTAGTGCTAGCTACTCTTTTTTGTACTTAAAGCCACTGGCTTGGCTTCATGCCTCTTGTATATACACTCCTCTTATTTTTTGTACTTGAAGCCACAGGTTGTGGCTTAGCTTCGAGCTATATGTACATACAAGCACTTTTTGAGCTTTCAATTTTCTTGTGCAACGTTCTATCAATTCATGCCTTGTGAACTAAACGTTTTGGAGTTGTAATGTTTTATTTGGAATTGTAATTGTCGGCTATAGACGTTCTTGCAAGAGTGCTAATTAAAATGCGGTTGGCTGTAAGAATTGAATCACACAATGTGGAAATGGGATTCCTATAACTACATAGCATACACAACATACACAGCATTCTGTAAATTTAAAAAATATTATATAGCGTGTCTATCAGTGCGTCTATAAATGCATCTATATATGCGTCTATCTGTTCGAGTAGCGTCTATTTGTGCATCTATAAAAGCATTTGTAAGATCGTTTATAAATGCATCTGTTTGTTTTTTAAATTTTTTAGTAGAGCATCTATTTACGCGTCTATATGCGCGTCTATATGCACATCTGTCTGCTATATAGACGTGCTGTTAGACGCAGGTCTCTAGACGCACAAACAAGCGTGCAAATAGATGCACCCGTAAGTTTTTTTTAGTTCAATAAATGCATCTGTGTGTGCGTCTGTGGATGCTTTGTCTTGTTGTGTCCAACCACCAAGATGGTTTAGGACAATCACATTAAGTCCAAGCCAGCCTAGTAAACTATCCCAACTCAATCACAAACAACCATCGAGCTAGTTTAGGCAACCAATGACCTACGTTGTATGAAGAAATGAACCAGCCATGGCTGCATGATGTTCCAACCACCCGGCTGGTTAAGTAAAATAACAATATATTATTGTTCTATTGCAAAATATATTGCTGCTACTTTCTATTCAACCACATTGGATCAGGACAATCACATAACAAGTGTTTGAGCTAAACCAACCATGGTTGCATGATGTTCTAACCCCCATACTAGTTTAGGACAATTACATTAAGTCCAAGCCATCCTGGTTTTGGTATCTGAGCTGAACCAACCACGGTTGCATGATATTCCAACCACCAGGCTAGTTTAGGCAACCACTGACTTGCGTTGTATCAAGAAATGAAACAAGTAAACTATCCCAAAGCTCAATCACAAACAACCACTAGGATGGTTTAGGCAACCACTGACCTATGTTGTATTAACAAGCATGTGTATGATGTGCTCATCAAACATCTTGCATCCCGTCCACTTTCTACAAATGTTCTTGTTATTTGGAGACTCTCATACTTTTGTGCCAAAATGTCACCACTATTGCAATGACTTCCTCACTTAGGCTATCTCTCCTTTTCTTGCATTCTATTGACTCCCATAGACTACGCAGATCGGAATGATCGGGCATTGCTTCCGCTTTGCATGCATCTCCCGAGATGTTGGTAGGGTTGTCACTCTATGAGCTTTAGGGTGCAAGCTAAAGCTTGTGAAGATTCAAGACTGGTATTCACCTGAATGGCCTGATGTTGCTTCCTCGAATGCTACCACCAATCGTGACATCATAGCTCATGTTCTTTTCTCTGATGGGAATGATCGAATGTGTGCATCTACAATTGCTTCCTACTGCTACTCTACAAGGAGTCTTCTTTCTTCTCATTGTTTCTCCCTTCGCAAACATTGCAAAAGTGTCTTCCGTTTCCATTTCAATACCATGTTGTTTCTTTCCTCAACCTACAATATGTTCCTTATGCCTTATGATGTTTGTCTTTCCTATCTCATAGCCTCTATCTGCTTCTCTTGTAAGCCATGGTGAGCTACATGTTGCCATGGTGACGATTAGTGAAAGATGACAATGCCAAACCAAAACAAAGAGAAGCTAGCTTGTGAGGTGAGCAAAGAATAGAAGACACCTTACCTGAAAGACGACCATGCCAAACCAAAGATGACACAAGGTCACCTCAAGATGCATGCCGGTTGCAGGGTAGGGGCAGGTTGCAAGTACTTAATCTTCTAAGATTTGACAAGCAGAAGGCCAAGCAAGTGCATGGAAAAAGAAACAATTCAAAATTGGAAATAGTGTCAGATATATCAAAAGATCTTTGCACATGCATAAATTGCACGTTTTCAACTTCTTCCATTTTAGGGTAAATCTAGATACCAATACCAGCAACTATCATTGTTTTAAGACCACCATGCAGTAGTCCAACTAGTTTTTTCAATCCGTTTTGGTTTTCAACAAATCCAAAAAAAGTTATGGAGTGTGCCCTCAAATGGGTGTGCATCAATTTAGCACAACATTGGAGGCCCATTAATCCATGCTAATGTTCTCATTTAGGTCTGTCCTTGGGTTGAGGAGAAGTCACATAGTGTACTTTTGAATGATTACTTGATTGCATGTATGTATAGAGCAAAATTTTGATGTTTTGAAATAAATTGCTATATCCTATAGTCTTTAGGATGCAAGCTTTACATGCAATGTAGCACTTGTAATGCTTTAATGGACTCATTCCAAATCCTTATTCCATAACTTTTTGGTCTCATGTTCAAGTTTGGAATGTGTACTATAACTTGAAGATGAAGGTTGTTGAGTTCCATTGACCAATGCATAACTTATGGGTCATGCAAGCAAACAATGACCCCCCTCTTTCCCCCCATATGGATGACCCCCCCCCCTTCCCCCTCCACCCTCTCCATATCTCTCCCAACCCCATCTCCTCAACATAACCACCTACTCTCCCCCTTGCAAATCTAAGCTTCATCGACTTTTCCACCCCCTACCATTTCTCTAATCATCCCCTCAGCTCACTGGTACCATGCGGCATCTCACAATGAGCTTGGAGAGGATTGCACCAAGTGATCCTGTCATTTTCATCAATGAAAGCTAGACATGGTTGTAGAGGTTTGAAAGAAGCTGAGTGACATGCAAATATGGGATGTTGTACTCACTTTGAATTGGGATGGAGAGGGACCAAGATATTGAATGGCTATATTGATAGGCTTACAGAGTTCATGATCTAAATTTTTCATTGGCCACCAAACAATAGGTAGACATGACATAGTCTCGGAGGCATTAGGGAAAGTTGGAGCTCATTTTTGGGCCCTCTAAGGACTTCCCTTGAGAATATTCTCTTAAAAAAGGGGGGCATGGATAATTTTTTACAGATTAGCTCAAAACTTGTCAGACTTGGTAGTTTTCAGTTTTAGAACCTACTCTTTGAGGGCTTTTCGATGATATATACCATGATGGGGTTTGGACATGGGTATGGAAAGATACAGGGAAGATTCCTTTCTTATAGGAGAATATTCACGTTATGCCCCCCTTTTTTGAGAGAATATTCTCAAGGGAAGTCCTTAGAGGGCCCCAAAATGAGCTCCAAATTTCCCTAATGGGTCACTATGTATAAACCCTATATATCACATGCGTTCAAGGCTTGTTTGTAAAATCCCTTATGCATAAATTTATCAGAAATAAAGCACTCTTTTTTAATTCAATCTATGAATACCCCCTTTATATGATGCCCTTGCGTATGTGAAAAATGTGTAAAAAGGATATTTATAAAACTCCTTTTGTTCAACCCACGTGCTATGCTTACATGTTTGTGAGACACACCTAACCGACATAGTTACAATACTATACTAAAATATGGCAGGAGAGAAAGGCTTAGATGTAACATAAGAGGTCTACCATGGATGATCAAATAGGTGAGTCAACCAATACAGGCCCACATAGAAACTTGGAATATACATGAGGTCACAAGTTTCTTTAGGTTCATTGATGTGCACCACCCTATTTAGTTATCATACCATTTTTAAAAGGTGGTACATTAGATGAATTTTTTAACCTAGCCTTTGAGAGATACTTAAAGTACATGGACAAGGGATTGGAGGACAAAAGTCCAAGGATGCCATAATGATAGGCGCAAATTAAATTGAGCCAATGGGTGATATGATCAGAGTAATTTGAAAAATCACCAATTCTAATATTAATATGGCACATGCTTTAGCTTTGACACTTTGAAAATAGCATGAGCATGGGTGAATTCATTGTGAATTGCGTGCTTGAAGTGTCATTTGAATTCAACCCACAAAGGGTAGGTCAATGTAGATATTATTGATTGGATTTGTGCTCCAACTTTAGTGAGAAAAGAGGTCCCTTGCTGCACCCAATAAACAACCATAGTTACTTGAGATTAATGGTTGTGTCGAATTGCTAAGATAGATTCCAAGCATCACAAGTGGCTTGCTCTATATCTCTTATGTGTGCATGGCTAAACATCATAACTATTGATACTATAACCGTACTCCTCTTTCAATGAGGATGCCAACAAAGATTATCGGTACACCACCTGCACTCAGCTCATTGCAAGACAACTAATGTAATGATCATTAGAATGTCGTAAAATGATTCTCTGCTTAAAAGAAAATGCATCATGGGAAACACTTTATAATTTGCAAATTTGCATCATATAATGATGTCTTCATTAGGTCTATTTTTTTTCTTGGTATGTAAATGCCTCACTGCAGATTTCTTCTCCGGATACAAATTGCAAGTGTTCTATGATATCTTGACACATGTATTGGACCACATGATATGACCTATCCATACACTTATTAATGATTACACTCACCAAAAGGTAGTATGTGTGCGCGCACGTATGTGTGCTCCCATGCATGCACAAATACACACACACACACTCTCCTTTTTTTGTGAAAGAAACTTTCTTTAAGACGAATATAATCCAATTCCCCTTTCAAGTCTTCATCTGTAAATGGCAATTCCAATGTATCCGGCTCCTTGGAAGAGAGAATCGGATGGACATGGAAAAGAAAAGCATCTCTAGTGGGACAAGCTCAACAGATGAAGAGGGAGGAGTGGCAACAAACAAGCCTGCAACAAACCACATAATCACGCTATTGATTATTCATTGTCCAAGAGCTGGCCATCACATTATGCGATCTTTTGAAGAAAGCCTTGGAAGAATAACATGTATCCTGCATGGTTTTTTTGTGAGAATGGATCTACCATTTCCTTAGTCTCCTTTGATCATTTTGTGCCAAACAATTAAGGGCAGCTTGAAAATCAACTTGCCCACTGGAGGACAATTGTCGATGTTCCTATGCAACAACAGTAAAACATTGAATCTAGACCTTTACATCAGCTAAATTTTGATGTAAATCCACCTAGATAGCATTTGCCATATTCTTTAATCAAAATATTCATACCTATGGAAAAAGATTCCATGCTCAATCCAACACATACACTCGTCACATGTGCACATGGTGCCACACACACATACAAGAGACTCTAAAATACCCAACAAACTCTCCTTTAATTTGGAGCATCATGAAAGATAATATTTCCTCTTACAAGCATGCCCATGCTACCGATAAAAATTTGCACCACTGCCAAAAGCATGGGGCATCATTCCAAGCCTCTTTTATTATATATATGATATAGGACTTTATTTTTTGGCCTTTGAGCCTTGAAATATATGTGTTCATGCTAGAGAAGCATTAGAAACCTTGCAAGAATGTAATTATGTAACGCCTACAAATGAGTAGAAAAAGAGTTTTCCATCACAAAAGATTACATTATTCTTGGCAAGATTACCCATGAAAAGGAGCATAGATAAAACAAAATGCTCTTCTTGACGTGATAAAAAGTGATGAAGATAGTTACAAAATATGGTGGCTCCACCTTTATCGAGCACTAATTGACTGTACTTTCCATCTGTTGGCCAAACTGTGCCTCTTTCTCAACATCTTAAATATCTTTTCTTCTTCCAATAAACCATTTGTAGCTAACAATGATGATCTATTGGGTATAGGCAATCCATCAAACTTTACCAACCTTCGTCCATGCTATCAAAGAATGTGGTCCAAGTGTATCGGAGACTTATTTCGTGCAACTACACATCAGTCAATTAAATTCCCCAAGCTTGCTTCCAATGCATGGAAGAAATCATCTGAAAGAATCCTTCCTACAAAAGACAAGAGCACAACAATGAGGCTATGTCTCTAATGATCATGGAAAGTTAGCCCAACAATTCAACAAATTCTTGAATTACTCTATTTAAGTCATGATTAAAGCCTCTAGTACACAATATGTTTTCACATTTTATATATCAAGTACTAAACAAAGGTATGTGCGTGACTTGGAGAGAGTTTTAATTGAAACAAAATTTGGAGTAGTTCATGCCCAAAATTATTGAAAAATCTAGCATCTTTTTTCATTAAATTATCTAATGAGATAAATTGAAATAATATGAATCATTCCCATAATTAATGAAACAATAGATACATTCTCCAAAATAATAAAACCAAAGAGCCACTGTAAACAAAATAAGAGATTCCCAAAATTAACAAAATTGATGTGCTTGAGCCAAGATAAAGAGGGGCAACAAAGATGAAAAGAATATGAGGAAGGGATGCTAAAATGGGAGAATGTAAGCTTTCATGGCTAGAATCTCATTACTAATATGGACTTTAATTATGATCATGACTTTCAAACTACCCACACCCTCGATCGTGATGGTTGGTTCTCCACTAGATCCTCCATCGTAATGTCTAACCCTTCTAAACTTGAGAAAAGTACAACAAGGGATCCTAAAATGGGATCTAATGTAATGTCCTTCTTCACAAAAATATTGGGCTTTTTCCAAAACAAAAGTGAACTTGAGATGCACATGTGATTTTACATAAAATATCACTTGAAAAATAGGAGTTTTAATGATCTAAATCCACAAGAATTAAAAAAAGTGAGAATGAGGACTAAAGTTTGATGAATTAAAAAAATGACTAGAAATGAACATAGCAAAAACTAGATTCCATTCATATATTATAGCATTCTTTTCTATGATGTAGATGTAGACACTATAGTTCTATGTGTCATCTACATATAGACTATGCATTTCGATTGCATGTATGGATGCCATAAAGACTTTGGCACTTTCAAATAATAAAGTTCAGGTTACCACTCATTACAAATATCTAAATAGGAGTTCGAGAGTTAAAGTTATGATTGATTTAGTGTTCGAAAGAACGGAAGTATAAGTAGATGATAGATATAGAAGAAAGCAATATTTCATTCCCAGAATTTGGAGTGATAAATAGATATAGATATATGGAAGTGTGCATAGGTGTGAGATAGGACAAGATTGAACCTTCAAAACTCTGGGTGAAAAGGGCAACTATGGAGATGAAAAGGTGATATCTTTGATTAATGTGCATGTGCTAGGATACTCGATGCTTATTGAGAAAAGGGACTCACATCCATGAAAGAAGTGGTGTCTTCACCTAGTATTCGCAATCATGCACACACCCAAAGGGTGCAACTTCTCACCAATATTGAATGAATCAAATATTTTTCATATAAACTTGGATTTTAATGTTCCTTATGGCATTACAAAGAAATAGGATGAGCTTTGGCATGATAGGGTAACAAGTGATATTTTGAGTTTTGGAGTAAAAGTCATCATTGATTCAATTGTAGATTACAAGAGAAATCAAAGTAATCCTTTGTGAAAATCTTGACTTATCTCAACATACTATATTTAAATGATGCATTAAATATTTCACGCAGACCTTATTAATAACTAAATGTGCAAGAAATTGCACCATATAATAACATTTACAAATTACATTAGTGACAAAATTTGAGAAATTGAAAAATTTACAATCAAGCAACACTTGTTCCAAGGCAACAAGGTTTCTTTATTAGATATAGAGACATACAAAACACCATGCAAGCTACTGTCATTAATGCCTCCTATAGAGTGGATACTATACTTCTTTTGGGTTTGGAATTGCTCTTAGTCTTTTCAAATTATGACGTTTCAACAATTCCCTTGTAGTATATTCTAGCCCATACATTTGATAGCCACATTAATTAATATTTTCAAGTCTATACTAGTCCTTTGGTCAAAATAATTCACGTTTGCTCCTTGGTAGCCATTGTTAAACATAACATGGAGGTGGTATGTGTATTACTTGTTGTGTTTACAACATTTAACATGATAGTACCTCTTTCACTCTTTAAGGTTCATGACCTTCCTTGGAGTGCAAGGAACTATCTTTACCTTCTTAAAAAAATACTTCTTTGGTCTTTATCAAATTCCACCCCTCTCTTAAGTCCTCAATATCTATTACCATGAGGGTTACAGCCTCATAATGAAACCACTCATTGCTCAATAATTTGATCAACCGTCTGTACCCTTTGCTAAAGTAGATTGGAGTGAGTGATGATGCTTCCCATGCATAATATTGACTTCACTACTTGCTTGTATATATAGACTTGAACTAATGAGCTTTCATAAATTTCTTTTTCTTATTATATAAAATTTTCAAAGTAGTTCCACTATCTCATAACTTCAATAAGATTTCCCTTTTGGATTGCATGTATCTATATGCATGGATGATTACATGCATCTCAGGGAGAGAGAGAGAGAGAGAGAGAGAGAGAGAGAGAGAGAGAGAGAGAGAGAGAGAGAGAGTGTGTGTGTGTACATGATTGTATGTATGGACACTCTCTAAAATTGGTTATACATAGGTTGATTTGGACCTCCCTTCACTCCCCCAACCTGTGCAACACACAAGAGCACACTTGCATCCCCCCCCTCCTGCACACACCACATAATGTGTACGTATATACATAACAAAGTTGGGCATTTTGGTTCTCTTCCCCATAAGGAATCAATCAAGGTGCTATAATATTTGAAAAGAGCCATTAGACTTGTTTGTCTTCAAGATTTTTGTTCTTTCTCCTACTTGAGGGCTCTTTGTCATTTGTGCCACCTCTTAGAGCCAGTGCACACGGCACATACCTGGACTACACACAAATGGCGCATTGGGTAACATAATCAAGAGCCCCTTTCCTAATACATTTCATTCACGTGGGGATTAATAGGGTGAACTCCACTAAGAAAACAACAACCTGCAATACAAGTCTACCTTCTCCCTCTGTCCTTGCACACCCTACAGCTTGAAATACCGCTAAGTGGTGATGAAGGTGATCATTTGGACTTGTTGTAGCCACCTGAGCATTTAATGGGGCAGTCCCCATAGCATAGCTCCAAACCAATCATACCATCTTCCCAAGACAATTTGGGGGGTGCTTGTGGGTACCCCCTACACCTCCCACATTAGATGCAAATCTCCTACAACCAGTTTTGAAAAGGGGGCAGAGGGGTAGAGAGGTTCTACTATCTCTAGTGAGGGGGGGGGCAAAGGGGTCAGCTCAATTCAACCTACTCATATCTAGTTTTCCTAAATTGGGTGTTGCCCTATGGCGACACCTTCTTCTGCCCAGTTCAATTCAACTTGATCATGACCGAGGCCCAATTTCCAAGACTGGGTGTGTCCCTATGGGGACACCTTCCCTTGTTCCACCCCTCCATCTGACACCACAATATTGCAAAGACAGCCTGCATCTTGGCTATGGGGAAGACCTGTCTTAAGCTTAGTGCACACACTCAAAAGAATGCACAGTTGTTCCAGATCATCGTTTGGTTCACACGCAAAACTACTCAAAGAGCTTCAAGCATTTAATGGAGGAGTGTAGGAGTCCTTTGAGTGTTGGTAGGGAGCTGTGCAAGGAGAGTTGTCCCATCAAGATCTGAAGCATTAAAGGCAGCTCAAACCAACACCAGCCTCCACATGCCAAATTTTGATTGGCTTCGAGATAATGGCACTCTAGTGCTAGGTTTTGCAACCTCCAAAATGGATGTGCCATCTTGACACCAAAGGCGCTTCACTTTTTCCTCGAAAACAGTGCCAACCTAGAAAATGTGCCACCAGCCTCGCATAAGTGGCCTCAGTGCACTACCCTTACATCCTGCTTCTTGGTGTGCTAATGCTACTTCTAGTGAGACACCAATGCTACTTCTACGTTTGATAAGCAAGGTGGAGATCTCGAGATGCTCAAAAAGCACGGGCATAACATAATAATTGCAATTTAACCCACCGCGAGGAGAATAATCTTCTACTGGCTGTTATCTTTTAGCGAGACTAACTGCTGTACAGCAGAACCGCGTCTTTTACGTTGGTACAATAACTGCAGCTAGTACATTGGCCTTGATTTTACCGTATTATTGAAGCAGCAACGGGAGAGTCGGTGGATGTGGAAAGTTTGAATCTCTGTCCAAGACAGAACACAAATCTGCTGATGGGTGATGATGTCACATAGATCATTGAAGTCCCTAGTAGACGTTAGCAACGCCCTCTCTCTTTCTCTGGTATTCTTCATCAATATTCTCTCACGTGAATTACGCCAGTCGTGCGACCATGCACAACGACAGTCTGATTAATAATTGGTCTTCTTTTTTGAGAACAATATGCCTCATAATTTCGGGCCCCGATACTGGTAGCAGATATTCCTTGCTCGCTGCCCGGCCCCTAGCGGCTAGCCTTCTGACTTTAGGCTTCTTCCAAGCTTCTCCTGCCAGCTCCCATGCTCATCGCTTTCACACCATCTTCCCACTCAGACACTTTTTCTCTGTGTGCTTTCTGTCATATGAGAACGTTGACAATTGAAGTTTGAACATATAATTTGAAGACTGTGAAGCCTCTCTAGCAACTATTGATTGCCCCACGTTTCTTTCATTCTACGTCAAGCCCATCACCATCCAGTGTCCACTGCCCGCCAGCCCGAATAAAAATCTCAATCTCTACTCTTGACTTGACAGACACTCGACATTGAGTCGGCAGCGGCCAGCCCGTCCGTCGTTAATGGTTCAGACATAAGCTCAGTAGCAAAATAAAGCTCATGTATATTTGCCTGCCAGGCTGCGAGATCTGTATCCATTGAGTATGCATGATGCAAACCGAAGCTAGGTAAGAAGTCCACAAAGCTAAAAAATTTCTCGGGTGTCAAATTACACCGCCCTTCTCGGGTTTCAAAATTACAACGCTTTAATCTAGTATTACAACGTTTTCAATTACCCTCATCGCCTTTCAGAATTATGCCTGTCATTTCCTCAGCATTGAGTCGGACTGACATCTATGATCCACCTTTCAAGATATACCAAACGGTAAATTGCACAAAAGGGGATTCTTATTACAAGAATGCTGAATCCGTACTCCCTACTGGCAAGTGCCGTCACAAAGTCTTGTTACTTCTTGGCCGGCTAGGAATAGATTACGTAATGCTGTTCTCGATCAGCTTAAACCTCCACCGCTTGCACGTCTTCCCACAAACGTTCCACGAGGGGAGAGGGGTGGGGGCAAGGGGACGCGAAGTGTACTCACAAATAATTTTTCTAACTAGTTTTGCGGTAGGCAACCTTTCTATCGAGGAGCGAGTAACTACTAACTCTTCAATCCTAGCATTTTATCAAATTTTTAAAGAAAAAAAGATAATGAGTAAAAATGTGGACATGAGACACCACACAGGTTCCATTAGGACCCGATCTTCCTTGCAAATGTCAAGGGTGGTGATTATTATTGACTTGGAGTTGTCCATATTGTTTGTGGATGTTGGAGTTGAAGCCCGACAAATACATAAATAAGATAATGCTCACAAAAGCTCATAATTGATCCTCATCAGTCTATACAATATTATCCATATGGACTACAATCATATGAATAAAGGTGTCGATATCTTTTAATCTTGCATCTAGCTTGGATTTCATTCCTCTCTCGCATCAAGAACATGCATCAAAAGAGAAGAATGTTGTAAGAATTCAGATTGAAAAGAGCAATTTTGAATGAATGAGTAATTGAAAATATTTGTATGATAATATATAATATATAATTATTATAACACACATCATGTGGGTGGGAAAATGGTGTACTTCCTTTCCCAAAGAGTTATAATCCAAGGAAACGAGCCCTTCCTAGGGTGTCAAGAATATAAACGTCGAGAATTTTAGCACTGAGAATAAGTCTCATGAATGGAGAAGAGCATATTACATGGATATCAATAGTCGTAATCATAGTCGAATGCCGATAAAATCATCACGAGCAACTATTAATACTTTCTTTGCTCCAGCTGTTGCTGTAAACAAACTGGAGCCGTCAAGGTGAGAAAGTAGCTTGGGGTTAGCTCTCCTATCCAGAGTACCAAAGAAACATGATGAAAGGGCCAAACATTTCATACCTTAATTTTCATGTTCTACACCCTAAGACCATCACAAAAGGACCTTTCAACAATAGGGGTTTTCTTATGATTGCCATTTGATATATCACTGTTTGAATCTGCATAGCTTTCCCATTATCACACTACTTGAAATTAAATATTGTCAAGAATAAGCTACTAATGCAAAGATAAATTGATCAATCTTATTGTTGGAAATTGGCATCCGCAAAAGGTTCAAGTTCATTTTTTAAAGATACATCACTTTCAAAGGTATATCACATATCCCTTAAACAATTGCCTCACATTCCTCAAAATATGGTTCCTTAAAACTTTCAAATTCTGATCCTATAAGGATGCATCTTGTCACTGAGCATTTCCATGTGAATGCCAATGGTAGTATAAGAACCAAAGTAGCTTTGATTAAGCTAAACCTTTCTTTCTTGGCCACCTCTGCAAAAAAGACTTTTAGCTTGTTCTTGTTCTTTTTCTTTGTTAGTGTGAAGTTGAGCATGCATTGTTATCAATAAATTAGAATATTCCCTCCATGGAATTGCACCTTCAATTGTTAAAGCCAAATTACAATTTATGGCAAAGTCCCCCAACTCATCTATCATACAATCATCATGAGATTCTCTCACAGTAGTATCATGCTGAGTAGACACATTCTTTTACAAATCACCTTCGGTTGTGGTAGAGAGCCAACGATGGTGATGCCATTGATGAAGGAGGAGCCTTTGTCTTGGTGCTTTCTTTTAGGCTATAGTCATGGATTTTTCGTTTCTTAGCTTCTTGGAATACTCAAGATGTACAACTTGACTAGTGGACCTCCTACCGAGCAGATCGAATTAAACCATTTAGAGGTGAAGTTACCTCTATCTCTCTTAATCGATGTGCATCATTAAGAATGCTATCTAAGATGATTAATCCTTAGGGTAATAGTCAGCAGTTCTACTTCCCCCCCAAATCGGTTCTAGTTTAGAAGGGCTTGTTGCTATTTAAGCTGTTCAACTAGAAGTAGAAACAAAATGTAATCTTTGCCATTGGGTATAGCATGGCGGATATTGTACCTTAAGGCTATCCAACTCGTTAGATAATCCGTACACTGTCTAAGATGTCGCATTGATGCCAAGATGATCATCGTCTAAGTGGAGGGATTATAGAAGTAAATTCGACCCATGAGGATCTTGGTGATGGTGGAGATGTAGAAGAGACCATGGGTGTCGGTGAAGAAGCCCATGCTCATTGTTACAAATCATTGTGAAGTGATACTAGTGCTTTTTAGCCTTGTCCAACACTTCCAGCACCTTTAATCATTGTCTTGCCATCGTAACTTGCTGTAATGTGCTATTTCAAGAACGTTCCTAACCTTTGTATCTTGGAGCAAAAAAGTTAGGCAAAGTTTGACAAATGTATGAGCATAGTCGAGGGACTTAGAGGGCAAAGTTTGACGAATGTATGATCGTAGAAGTAAATTCGACTCAAGAGGATCTTGGTGATGGTGGAGATGCAGAAGAGATTGTAGGTGTCGGTGAAGAAGCCCATGTTCATTGCTACAAATCATTGTGAAGTGATACCAGTGCTTTTTAGCCTTGTCCAACATTTCTAGCACCTTCAATCATTGTCTCGCCACCATCACTAACTTGTTGTAATGTGTTATTTCAAGAGTGTTCCTGACCTTTGTATCTTAGAGCAAAAAAGTTGGGCAAAGTTTGACAAATGTATGAGCATAGTCGAGGGCTTTGGAGGGCAAATTTTGACAAATGTATGATCGTAGAAGTAAATTTGACCCAGGGACGGAGGATCTTGGTGACGATGGAGATGTAGAAGAGACCATAGGTGTTGGTGAAGAAGCCCATGCTCGTTGCTACAAATCATTGTGAAGTGATACCATTGCTTTTTAGCCTTGTCCAACACTTCCAGCACCTTCAATCATTGTCTCGCCATCAATAACTTGTTGTAATGCACTATTTCAAGAACATTCCTGACCTTTGTATCTTGGAGCAAAAATGTTGGGCAAAGTTTGACAAATGTATGAGCATAGTCGAGGGCTTTGGAGTCCAAGAAGCACGAGGAGGAGAGGGAAGAGCATGTTATTCGGAACGTTGCAGTGAGACATGACGATCAGGAAAGGAATGCCATACTCGCTAATCATTTTCATCATGCCCCACAAAATGCTTGCTTGCTCTACTGTGCTAAAGATGTACCAAATGAGGTGGATTTGTTCAGAGAACTGGGAGCGAAACTTCTTGATGTCTCAACCCATTTTTATCCCTCGATGTCCACACTATTGCTCTCATGAATAATAAATTAAATGGGAAGGTTGGGTGGCCGAAAACCTGCGTCTAGTATCTCGCATGATCAACCGAATGAGGGTCAATTTTCTTGAGCCGGATCTTTCAAAAATTTCTATGCGCACAGGCTTTCTTAATGGCTGCCTTTACATCCTATGCTTTGAAAGCCTAACGTACTTGCATAACACTCCATCCTCCTTTCCACCAAGCGACTCTAGAGTCCTATCAAATCCAACATGATTCAAATGACTGAGAGCCTCCCATACTAAAGATAAAAAAAGCAATGTGTACCCAAAAATAAATCAAATTCAGACCCTTAAATTAACCACCTAGAATTATACACTGGCGAAATATAATTTTTTGCAAAAAGGTGATCCAAAAATTCACCTTCGTAACCACAACACAACTATCCCTCTGCATCTCTCCTCCTAAGCTAAGGATCAATCATGTCTCTTTGTCATCATTCACAATCGCTTCTCTTCGTTATTATCTTCTTCTTTTCATCCTCATCAAATTCCTACTTCCTTGCACTGATAGAACACAATAATGTACATTTGCAGGCAATAGCACTCGCACTTATATTGTCACTTGATCTCTAGCCCTACTCTTTGTCCCTCTCTGTTGCTCACGTTCCTACTCCCTCTTTCTTTCCTCCCTACTCATACCTCTAAGGGGAGATATGGTGAAGGAGGAGAGTAGTTGGAGAGAAGAGATGAAGAAGCTCAGGAGTGTAAGATGAGCATAAGAAGATCATGAGCCTCTCTTTACAACGATTGTGAATGAACCAAAGCATGCAACGAAGCTGGTAGAATTGAAGCTGGTGTAACTTTATACTGATGGCGAAGGGCGGTGTAGAGAATTCTAGAAGCAACATAAGCAAGGACACATGGCAACGAAGCTGGCGGAATTGAAGCTGGTGTAACTTTATACTGATGGCGAAGGGCGGTGTAGAGAATTTGTAGAGAATTCTAGAAGCAGCCTAAGCAAGGACACATGGCAAATTATGCCTCCCCTTAATTTATCCCTCCCCTCCCCCCTTTCTTCCCTCTTTCACTAATATCATTTTCCACCAATTGGGGGCCCCTATTCTTTCCATATTTCTCCAAAAGCTACTGCTAGTGGCAAGTGCTAAATTGCTTTTACTATTCTTTCCAACACCTATTTCATTAATTTTGGACTTTTTCTGTTGTTTTTGGACGAAGCCCAAAAATCCTTCCCAAATGAAAACTTTACTTTGTGAAAATATCCTTCCCAAATCAAAATTTTACTTTCTGAAAATATTCTTCCCAAATCAAAAGTTCACTTTGTGGCAGTATCATATTCACATAAAAATATTGTTTTTTCAATCTATACTTTTGCACCAACATGCAAGAATTTGAAATAATCCTATATTAGAAATTCTAGCTATATCTAAGTTATTTGTTAATTTAATTATTTTTAATATTTTTCCTTGACGTTTTTCCTTGATGTGATGAATTTATAAATCCATGAAAGGAGACTTATATATTTCATGAAAATAACATTGTCACGATCGCAATATGCACAAAATTTTTAAAACTTTTAATAAATAGAAAAAAGACATGATGCCATAAGACCCAAGTTTTGTATTGAACTAAAGAGGTATAATAGAAATTATAGCTATTACTATATGATTACATTGAGAGATGTTGCTCTTAGCTAGAGTCTTTATATCCAAAATGATATAGATTGAACATATGTTTACAATTTAAATTGTTGCTCTTAAAGAGCCTCAATTCATGCCATCTGCATAATTTAACTCCCCATTGTCTTATTGCTCAATGTCACGACAGTCCCTTGCCAGGTGCCATCTGCATAATTTGACTCCCACTTGTCTTGCCAAGCCTTGCCCCTTGGGTGCATTGACTCCCCATTGTCTTATTCCTCAATGCGATAGTCCCTTGCCAGGTGCCATCTGCATTAACTCCCTATTGTCTTGCCAAGCCTTGACCCTTGGGTGACATCCAGTGCAAAATACAGGTGCCATCTACATTAACTCCCACAAGTTATCTTGCCAAGCCTTGCCCCTTGGGTGCATTGACTCCCCATTGTCTTATTGCTCAATGTGATAGTCCCTTGCCAGGTGCCATCTGCATTAACTCCCTATTGTCTTGGCAAGCCTTGACCCTTGGGTGACATCCAGTGCATATTTTGACTCTCATTTGACATAGGAGGTGATGACTCTGATTATAATTGTCTTGGATTGGCTTCTTGCCTAGTACCCAAATAAAATCCTTCAATGGACTTCAATACAAAGATTTAATCATGGACATTCTTCATTTGTGCTATCTCCTTCTACTTCCTCCATGGCGAGCATCCTTAAAAATTCGTGTATATGCAAAAGAGTTTGCTATGGTATTTTTATTTTTCCTTCTACCTCATATCCCATGCGCTTCTTTGAATTCTTTGCCCTTGAATGCCAAGACACTATGATTGTCTCCGTCGAAACTTGAGAGACCGCTTCATCATTTGGGATCCACTCCTTCATTATACAATTAGTATACAATGTGTTGTTATCCATATTCTCCTTCCTGCCCTTTGGCTCATACCACACCGCTGTAAATGTTGTAGCTCTCCCTTGGTCATCTCTTTGCACATCAACTACTTTTCCAACCCAAAACTTCACATTCTCATATTCATCATCCGATGGCCGAACCACAATAAAACAATCGACCTCTATATCTACTTGTGGCATAAATTCTCTCTTCTTCGGTCCACAATATGGATGTGGGAGTAATGATACAAATTCATTTTCAAAGACTGGAGCTGGGCGCAAATTGTTATGAACATTTGGCCAAAACATATTGCATTCTTCCTTGACATCCTTTGAGCCTTGCATTCTCTCAAGGTCCTTTATTAAATTTCGTGTCTTGTTAATTATAGTGGTAGTGTGTTCTCTCCAAGTAGGCTTCGAATCAGCATATCTCCGGAGCATTTCCTCTTTGTATGTAATAAATGCTTTTAATCCTTCTATTTCACAATTAGACCTCTCATTGAATTCTTGTATAGGAGCCCATGTTGGATACCTTTCCTTGCTGGGAATTGAAGTTAAGAGACTGTAAGGTTCTTCAGGTTCCCATTTTGTATCATGAGAACACTGTTGGCATTGCATTACGGGTTTTTCATCTTTAAAAATAAAACGAAAGTAGTGTGGATTGGTATGACCTGTCAATGCATCACCACCCGTTTGTATGAAAGGTAGAATGAAGCTCTTCCAATCATACATTCTTTCGAGCCTCTCACATACTGTACTTTCCTTACGACCACCAACTTCCCTGCCACATCTTCTTACCAAGTCATCTATTGTCTCCACATCCTTGCATTTAAGCTCCCTTGAGACTGTGCTAAAAACCTGATTGATATCCTCATGTGTATGCCCAACATACAAAAATCCATATTCGACCTCATTGAAGATTCGATGAGCACCTAGCATGGAGCAGAATGCAAACATGAGTACATTCTTATTTTCTCGCCAATAATTATCAACTTGAATTCTCAAAGTCGGTGGTAGGCGACCTTTTTCTGCATGTACATTGCGAATTGCCTTCATAATAGATGTTACAACTTGATTGCTATCATGTAGATGCAAGGAATCAATCCATATATCTGCAAAGAACTTAATTCCATGCACTAACACTCCACATAGATGTGTCTTTAGAAAGTGCTTTCCTTGTAATTTAGGTGGAGTGGCAACAAAACGAGGCAATGTTGTTGTATTCTGATCCATGCCATCTACAATAAGGCACATGTAGTCATCAGGATGCGAAATAGCTTGCTCCTTCCAAAATGCATATTTTTGTCTGAAATGTGGAATAAGGTCATGATGAGATTTTCGGTTTTTTTTTGTATAATTCCCTTTGATTTGGACATGTTGCACTCTCAATCGCTCGCTTTAAATCATCACAAACATTGCACTTTGACATTTTTTGCCTCCTTGGGATTTTAACATATCCAAAGTTCTTCTTCCAAAGAGTATACAAAGTATGAGAAGAAGCTACGGCATTCCCTCTTTGCCTTTGCTTTTCTGCAATAGAGTCAAATACTTCGAGCTTTGTCAAGCCCATTGGAAGGTGCATTTCAGTGATCGCGTCACCGTTAGGGAGTTTGGTAGATATATGGGGTTGAGGTAAAGCATTTTCATGTATGAAGTCTTGCAAAATTGCTACTGCCTTGATAGTTGAGATTCTTGATTTGGACCTTCCTCTAT
This sequence comes from Dipteris shenzhenensis, assembly GCF_047967505.1. Classification (NCBI taxonomy): domain Eukaryota; kingdom Viridiplantae; phylum Streptophyta; class Polypodiopsida; order Gleicheniales; family Dipteridaceae; genus Dipteris; species Dipteris shenzhenensis. The sequence goes on from NC_141612.1 coordinate 5,196,734, forward strand.
TACCGTGAATGCTAAATTTGTTGCCGCCCTTTGCCTTGTTGACTAAATCCCAATATGTACCATGGAATAATCCAGTAATATTGCGATATGCCTTATTGCAAATCCTTTTTCCATTTACGAGAGGTTTTACCTTTTGTCTTGAACTTAGCCTTTTATTGCCATTCTGAAGAAAGCAAGAGAGACTTGTGAGAAGATATTCATTTCTTTCACTTCCTCTTCTTTGCCACACGTGTCCTCTACATTCCCTGATGTTTGCAAGATCAATGAAGCGCATACATCTTCACTTGCAACATAGATATCCCAATGCATTTAACATGTTCTCCTCCTTCATTACTCTCTTCCTCTTTGGTTGCTTTTGTGGATCTGCCTGGATTCGCTTTCTCTTCATGCATATGTATGACCGTTTTCGTTCCTCATGCACATTGTTATCTGTATTTATGCACTTCTTCTCCTCACATTTGTTTGTAACCAAGCATCCATGATTGGTCGTTGCATCCTTGTCCATATCAAAATCAAAGTTAAATATTGAATAATTCTCTGTTGATCTCATCCTCGTTTTTAACATACTCTTAGGACCATTCAATGAATTCAATATTCTACGAGAGTATTGAGAACCTTGAAACTCTTCCACTCCTGAGAGAACATCACTCATTGGGACATCTTGCATGGCTTTCACAAATCCACAAGCTTGATTAACACCAGGTTTGTTAATATGCATGAACTCATCCACACTTGACAAGACATCGCTATTGAAACCTTTTCCCTTCTCACTGTGCAAGAATTCATCAACCCCAGATAAGGCTTCGCTTCTAAAATCATTTTGTTTCTCGGAACCAATGAACTCATCCACTCTAGATAAGATGTCACTTCTATGATTGAGTATATTGAAATCATCCACATTTGAAGTGATAGAGCCTGGCACATGGGCACGCTTTTTAGATCCTTTGATATTGTAGTATACCTTGTCTTTATCATTGAAAACCACGTGCCTCTTTCTCATGTTTAAAAATTGCATGCTCCATCTCATATTCTTGCCTACCTCATAGTAGGGATCACATAAGGATGTTATGTTATCAACCATACCATCATCAGTGACTTTTAGAATCCTCATCTATGCAAATGACCATTGCTCCACTTGTTCAAATCCCAATACTTCACCTTCTGCTACAGTCTTATTTGCAAATGATCTCATTTGTAAAATGTCCCCTATAGTAAAATCCAAGGTGGTGCACTTTGTATTCTTGATAATGTCTGTTGCATAAGTCTCATCTTTGTCCCATGCTATAAATGATTTGTTGGATGTATTGTAGGGCATAACATCTCCAAGTGTTTCCATATCTCCACATTTATACTTTAGCTCAACATGTGGGCTAAGAATCTTTGATATAGTAACTGCCACCTTATCTTCGCCAAGTCTTCGAAAGTGGCAAACTGAATTGGGATCACTATCATGGATTGTAGCAAATGCAACTACTTCTCTTTTGCTACATAAAATCACATCCATCCCTGGAACAAAATCTATAGCCATCTCCTTTGTGAGAGTCCTTCGCAAGCAAGTTGCAGTAGCAACAATTACATAAATATTAGTCTCTTTTTAATAATCTACTCATTTATTATAATTTCTAATTAGTACTTAATTTATTGGTGGGAGAAGTTATCCAATCAAGTACTCATCAGATGGACATGCCAAGGTATCCTTTGCATGGTCAATCGAGCATGAAATACTATTTTTGCTCTCATGTCATGCACATCCGTAAAAAAATACGAGCCTACTAGGTATGTTATCCAATCAAGCACTTATGGGATGGGTGTGCCACTTTGCATGTAAGTCAATTCCACCTAGTTGAAGGTGTGTGCAAAGTATTGTGCCCATCGGATATGCTTTGCATTGTCAATCAAGCATAAAACACCGTTTTTGCCTTAGTGTCATGCACAACCATGAAAAAACACGGTCCTAAGTGTGTTAATCAAACAAGTACTTATTGGATGGGGGCTCCAATTTTCACGCAAGTCTGTTTCAACTAGGTTGAGATGCGTGCAAAGTATTGTCACCATCGGATATGCTCTGCATGGTCGATTATGCATTATACAACGTTCTTCCCGTAGTGATATGCACATCTGCAAAAAAACACGCCCTTAGGTATGTTATCTAACCAAGTACTACTTATCGGATGGGTGTGCCTCTTTGACAAAATTTCAATACCACCTAGGTTAAGGCGTAGGAAAAGTATTGTTCCCATCGGATATGCTTTGCATGGTCAATCGAGCATTAAATACTATTTTTGCTCTAGTGTCATGCACATCCGTAAAAAAAACACGTTGCTAGGTGTGTTATCCGATCAAGTACTTATGCGATGGGAATGCCACTTTGCAGGTAAGTCAATTCCACCTGGTTGAAGGTGTGTGTAAAGTATTGTGCCCATCAGATATGCTTTGCATTGTGGATCAAGCATAAAACACCGTTTTTGCCTTAGTGTCATGCACAACCATGAAAAAACACGGTCCTAGGTGTGTTATTCAAACAAGTACTTATCGGATGGGGGCTCCACTTTGCACGCAAGTCTGTTTCAACTACGTTGAGTTGCGTGCAAAGTATTGTCACCATTGAATATTCTTTGCATGGTCAATCACACCTTATACACCATTTTTTCTCTAGTGATATGCAAATCCGCAAAAAAACACGCGCTTAGGTGTGTTATCTGACCAAGTACTTATCGGATGGGTGTGCCTCTTTGAGAACATTTCAATACCACCTAGGTTGAGGTGTACAAAAAGTGTTGTGCCCATCGGATATCCTTTGCATGATCGATCGAGCAATAAATACTATTTTTGCTCTAGTGTCATGCACATCCGTAAAAAAACACGCTGCTAGGTATGTTATCCAATCAAGCACTTATGAAATGGGAGTGCCACTTTGCATGTAAGTCAATTCCACCTATTTGAAGCTGTGTGCAAAGTATTGTGCCCATCGGATATGCTTTGCATTGTCGATCAAGCATAAAATACTGTTTTTGCCTTAGTTTCATGAGATGCCCAATGTGTGGCTTTTGTCTAGTGAATGCTTCATAAGGAGTCATACCCTGTATCGGTTCGGTAGGAAGCCGATTAAGCAAATAGTTTGCTGTAGCTATTGCTTGTGCCCAATACTGATTCGGAAGATAATTTTCACTAAGCATTGCTCTAGCACTATCTGCTAAAGTCTCATTCTTCCTTTCAGCTCTTGCATTCTGCTAAGGAGTATCTGCACATGTGAATTGTCTTCGAATGCCATGATTTTTGCAAAAGTTCATGAATGCTGAAGACATGTATTCACCTCCTCTATCTGATCTCATGACCTTGATCTTTCTGCCTGTCTGGTTTTCTACCATGGCTTTGAATTCTTGAAATCTGTAAAACACTTCGGATTTCTCTTTTAGAAAGTAGACCCAACAATATCTGCTGTAGTCGTCGATGAAAGTCAAGTAGTAAAGTGAACCATTGATGCTGCGGGTCTAGGCATAACTCCATACATCTGTATGTATCAAATCAAGAATACCTCGTGCATGAGAGGTACTTCTGACAAAGTTGGTTCACTTTTGTTTGCCGAAGCAGCATGCTTCACAAACTTTTCCAAGAAACTGTAGCTTTGGAATCCCAATTGCCATATTCTGATTCCTGAGATCTAACAAGTACTTGAAATTGACATGACCATATCTCTTGTGCCATTTTGCAGATAGTGGCATCTGTTGCGGTTGAGCTAACATGGCATGCTTATCTAGTACTGTAGCTAGCATTCTATATAAGCATCCTTCCTTGACACCTTTTGCTACTAGCTAACATCTTTTGGATTTGTCTCTGAAAGTGCATTCATCACCGTTGAAGATGACTTTGTAATTGTGTTCCGTCATTTGACCTACTGACAAAAGGTTCTTGCTAAGCTTCAAAACATAGAGCACATCTTTCACTAATCCTTTTGTACCAGTGAAATTGTTCATAGGGATAACACTTGTCCCTTGAACTAGATTCGGTGTATTGTCTGCTATGTAGATGACATTTTTCTGTCCTTCTAATGGTTTCATTTCTGTGAACCATTCCTGATGATTTGTCATATGAGATGATGCACCACTGTCGATGTACCAAGGATCCTATTCCACTTGGTCAACTTGATAGCTGTAATCCTCTTTGGGATTGAATCAGTGTTTAGGTACACTATATTAGTCTGATGCAATTTCTCGCTTGAAAGAAACATATTCCCATGTTCATGTGCAAAATGATTGTGACTAGAATGTCCACCACGATGATTTCCTCTGCCTCGGGAATTCCCTCGATTACTACTGGATTGACCACCTTGGTTGTACTGCTTCTTGCAGCAATCTCTTTCATAGTGTCCAAACTTGTGACAGTAGTTGCACTGAATATTTGACACATTGGTGGATGCATTCCCTCGTCCTTTAAATCTTCCTCAGTTGGAATGATTTCCTCTTTGCTGATTCTGATGTTGTTGAGGATGATGCTGATGCTGATGTTGATGCTGACTTTGATTTTGTTGCTGATGATGATGACCACTTTTCTGATATGATATACCTCTGCCTTTGCCTTTGCCTCTTCTTCTGTTTGAAGATGTGAATGCCTGATCATTAGAATGACCTTTTCGAGCTTGAATAGCTTGAGTTTTGAGTTCTTCACCAAGCAGAACTGACTGAAGTTCTTCCAGTGTCAGACTTTGCCGTTGAATGGCAATACTCTGGACTAGATTCTGGTATCCCTCTCCTAGTCCATTGAGAATGACTTGAACCATTTCTACAGGGTTCATAGTCTCTCCTGCTGTTGCAAGTTGATTGTTGTAGTCTTTTATGCGGAGTACATAAGCATGACCAGTTTCACTGCTGTTGCGGAAACTCGGGTTGATCTAGTTACTCAGTGTGAGAATCTTGGATGTGTTCTTGGACTCATAGAGAGCTGCAAACATATCCCATGCTTCTTTTGATGTCTTGATTGTGTTGAGCTATCCTAGCATGACATCTTGCACATTCTACTTGATCAGGTGATAGGCATACTTGTCTTTCTTATCCCATTCTGCTTGAGCTCGGGCAATGGCAAGATCTGCTACTAGTGTGAAAACTATTTGTGTAGCTGTAGATGCCATTGTAGATCCCGTTGCTAGAGCTGTGACAACAAATGGAGTAGTGCTACTGGTGGTTTGATTGTCCAATGGTCTAGGTGTAGACCCATCGACATACTCCCATTTGTCCTGAAGTACAAGAATGGTCTCCATTTGGTATTTCCATGTACCGTAATTGGAGTTGTCTAACTTAGCAGATGCCTCCAGATTGAGGTTACTAGTCATAGACATGGTGCAAGAAATGTACTCAAAAGTGTCATGAAAATCTTTGTATGAATTAACTGCAAATCCACTAACTATGCCAAGTGAAATCTCTGAACCGTTGGTGAAGATAGAACTGCAATATATAAAATCTGATCTGTATTACAAGGCTTGTGGCAATGATGCTGGGAATAGCCAAGAGGCTTTACAAGGCTGAAATGATGTGCACATTGCCGTGAGATAGCCGAATAGGCTTTACAATGGTGGCATGTGTGTGTGAAATCAAATGCTATCTACCCACTGAAACAATGTGCAATGCCTCTGAACTCTGAAGTCTGCTCACTGAATTGATGAACGTAAGGTTTCAAGTAGTGTAATGATGTGAAACCATATGTGAGCATATGGACTGACTCCGAGTAGGTACTAGTCAGACTGACTCCGAGTATGGATTGACTCCGAGTAGGTACTAGTTGAGAATTTCGGGCATGGCTTAGATTGGCAACTTGGGGAAATTCAAAGCATCCCCTCTATGGCAATCTATTCTACTATGATCTAGATCTATACCAACCATCGATCGTCGATGAAAGAACAGCAAATAATTCCTTTTCTTTTGTTCTTTTTAAGTGCTGGGTCAGATGCATCGATGTAGAGGCAAATGTGCGTGAAGGAAGTGGTTTTGTCGGTGAGGCTCAAATGTGAGTGTAACTTGTGCAGTGATGTGATGAGCACATAGAGCACAAAAAACGAGCGACTTTCCTTTTTGGAGCGCCCTCAAATTCTTCCTAGATCAAGAGATACAACTTGATCTAGGTGGAGGGGCAAAAGGAGTGCAAATGTGCTCAATGATGATGTGTCGCTCTGGGTCACATGTAGTGATGATGTGGCACTGTGCCTAGCAAGAGGTGTGCTAGTGAAGCCATGTGTTGAGGTGGCAAAAGTGGTCACATGCAGTGATTGTGAAGCACTGTGTGCCTGCAGAGGTCAATGCTGACTGGATAGCTGAGGTGGCACTGCTGAGGTGACACAAATGATGATGTGGTAGGATGATGTGGCCTGCCTACATGGCACTCATGACATGGCAATTGAGCTGGCAAGGTGATGTGGCAACCTCACGACGTTACTGATGTGGCAATCATGCCACGTGTCAAGAATTGAGAGGCTTATCTACCATGTGGCAGATAAGATGATGTGGTGCACAGGCCACGTGTCACTTTACAACAAATGACGAGGTAGTTGTGGCTAAGGCTATCTACCATGTGTCGACCAATGGCTTTATCAGAATCTACGAAGATTTTGATAGAATCTTGGAGATTCTGTCTCCTACGTTGGAGTTCTGTGGGCTCTGAGTCACTGAGGGTCGCTAGCATTGTAGAGGCATGGCCAGTTGGAGAGGTGTCGTGGTGGCTGGCTTTAGAGACGTGGAGGAGCTTTGGAGCTATTGGAGGCATAGGGGCTCATGTGTTGGTGGAGTAGTAGATGCTACAGTAGATGCGGGCAAGCCGATTGAAGCATGATGTGGGTCACCAATGAGCAACAAGTGTTGTCGATGAAGGGATGGAGCTGTGAAGAGCCAGAGTTTGCTAGAAGAGCCACCGTTTGGAGTTTGTTATAGCTGGAGCATTGGGCCGGTGATGCTTCTCGGTGGCCTTGTGTTGAGCTGCTGGAGATCCGCCGATCGTTGCTGAACAAAGCGTGAGGCTAGAGATTACTGATGGTGACTGCGTAGGCCCGTTGGCCCTTTTGATGGTTGGGCATTGGAAATGGTTGCAAGGAGCTAGCTATGGAGCTGCTGGTCGATGGCGCTCTACTTGCTCGCCTCGCTGTTGTAGGAGGGCCATGGCTTCGTGGATGGACGAGGAAGCCACTGGAGCTAGCCGGGAGGATTTGACTAGCGCTAAAGGACCATGGCACTGTGTAACTTACTAAGCAAGAGCTTGTTATGGTTTGCTGTGGAGCCGTGTAGAGCTGGAGGATTTGTATGAAGCTACTATAGCGGGTCGTTGGATGCTGTGTACGGCATTCGAAGAGGTTGTTGCAGCCATGAAGTTGGAGAAAGACTTGCTGTAGTTAGTCTTCCATTGCAGATCTACTGTAGGTGAGTCGCAGAGATGAAGCTCAGTCCATGTGAGCTTTGTAGTTTCTTGGAGCCTTAGCTTTGAAGAGCCCGATTATTCTATTGCAAGAAGCTGCGTCCTTCTTCTTGCAAGCTTGATGATGCCGAAGTTGAAGATAGTTGCCTATAATTGTAAGTCAGCTCTTCTCAAGGCTGGGGAGGTCTCAAAGGAATGAACACTCTAAGGACTCTCCCTATCTCTTTCAATCTAAATCTCTCTTTCTCTCACAGAAGGAAAAACTCTCAAGAAAATGAATGGACAAAAATTCCTCTCTCATGAACGGAACTTTCTCACAATAAAGTAGAAGTTCTCTCAACGAAAGAGAACACTCGATCTCTCGATCTCTCAATCAATCACACTCTCTCATATAGATCGCAATGCCTCAGCGGAAGGCAAGGGAGCTCTGATACCATGACAAAATATGAAGAGGGGAGAGGAGAAGAGTGGAGATGAGGAGAGAGGGCATAGCTAAAGAGCACACCACAAATGACTAACTGTACACTAGATTTAGTTGAAAAAATAGAATATATACAAACCCTTTTAGAGTTAGGGTTAGGGGATCTAATCCTTTCCTTTCATAGGCACAGCTCTTCATTTTTGCATGTGACTCCACTTACCACATCATCATTGTGCATTTTCACTCTTTTTTCCCTCCACCTAGAGCAAGTCGTATCTCTTGATCCAGGAGGAATTTGAGGGTGCTACAAAAAGGTGAAACAATCAATTTTTTATGATCTATGCACTTGTCATATCATGTGCATATTTTGGTACAAGTATCACTCTCTTTTAAGCCTTGCTGACAAATCCACTTCCTACACACACATCAGCCTCTACATCGATGCATCTAACCCAGCACATAAAAAGAACCAAAGAAAAGAAATTATTTGTTGTTTTTTCATCGATCGATGGTTGGTATAGATCTAGATCAGAGTAGACTAGATCGCCATAGAGGAGACGCTTTGAATTTCTCCAAGTTGCCAATCTAAGCCATGCCCAAAATTCTCGACTAGTTCCTGCTCGAAGTCAGTCCATACGCTCACATACAATTTCACATCATCCCATTACTTGAAACCTGACGTTCATCAATTCAATGAGAAAACTTCAGAGTGTTCAGAGGCATTGTCGATTGATCATTGGGCAGATAGCACATGATTTGATTTCACACACACATGCCATCATTGTAAAGCCTATTTGGCTATTTCACAGCATTGTGCATTTTATTTAATCCTTGTAAAGCCTCTTGGCTACTCCCGGCATCATTTGCCACAAGACTTGTAATTCATATTGGATTATATATTGCAGTTCTACCTTCACCGACGGTTCAGATTTCACTTGCTACAGTCAGTGTTTTGCAGTTGATTCAGACAGTGATTTTCACGACACTTTGAGTACATTCCTTGCACCATGTCTAATACTATAGCAACCTCAATCTGGAGGCATCTACTAAGCAAGACAACTCCAATTATGGCACATGGAAATACCAAATGGAGACCATTCTTGTACTTCAGGAAAAATGGGAGTATGTCCATGGATCTACACCTAGACCATTGGATGATCCAACTAGTTGTTGAGATATCGAGCTCCACTCATGATATGCCAGGGTGACCATTGTGCATTTATGTCACCAACTTGTTAGCTGCAGATGCGGTCGGTACACCGCCCATGAATAATAGCTGGATGACAGCTATCCTTATGTACTCTAGTTCGTGGCTCAGTTAGTATGCCACCTTAGTTAGCTGAGTTTGGTTTGAGACCCACATATAGGGTTCTTCTATTTCTTTGTACTAGAGTTCCTTTGGCTTTCACAACTAAGAAGAGGAAAATTGTTTTCGGCCTCCACCTTTGTGTGTATTCCCCCATTGTGTATGTGAGAAAGCCGCAAGTGAGACTCCTTCCTTCTCTCCCACTATCTTCACATGGTATTAGAGCCTGGTTCGTGGTAAGGAGCTCAAGAAAGCAAACCAAGTTCGCGGTGTTCTAGTAAGAGGACCAGTGTTGCTTTCCTTTTTCAAGTTTGAGAGAAATCTCTACAGGTAGCACAGCCAAAAAGTATAAGAGTGCATTGTCTCAGATTGAGATGCCCTTCGTGGTGTGGCAAGAGGGCAATTTATGCTACGGGAGGCCATTTTGGGGCCCGTTTTGGAGGCGAAAGTTCTAAAGGCAGAAGCTGTGTTTTTTGCAGTGAGAGAATATTTTACAGTGTTCTGTAATGGCATCTGATTCTCTTTCACAGATTGTCACTGAAAAGCTTGACAATAACAACTTCTAAGCATGGAAGTTTAGAAGGACGAATTTCCTTATGGGAAAAGGCTATTGGGAGTTCATTACAAGAAATGAAGAAGAACCATTTCTTCCTAATGTTCCCAATCAACAGGAAATGTAGGCATTTAAATGATGGCATGAGAGAGCCAGAAAAGTTATGTACTAGCTATCTATCAGTATTTCAGATTCTATGATTGTGCATATTCAGGATGCAAGTACGCCAAAGGAGGCATGGGATACTTTGCAAAAATGTATAGCACAAATACGCAAGCCAGGAAAATGCAGCTCAAGCAGGAGTTGCACAATGTGCAGAGAGAAAATATGAGCATCAATGACTACCACATGAAGGTGAAGAAAATTGCAGATGCACTTGCTTCCATTGGGTCACCAGTGGAAGATGATGATTTAGTTTTTGTGACCTTGAATGGTCTAGGAAAGGATTATGCATAGTTCCAGACATGCATTGCCGTCCGTGAAAAATTTTCTGATTTTGAGGAGTTGTTTTGCTCTTCTAATTTCTGAAGAGTAGAGAAATGGTGGTGCATCTTCTTCAGGACGAACTTCAAAAGAAACTGTCTTCTACTCAAATGCTGGAAGAGGTAGAGGCAAAGGTAGAGCAGGCCGATCTAAAGGCTATGGTAGAAATCAAAATACGCAGCAAACTCAAGAAAACCAGTCCTATGGAGGAGGACGTGGTAACTCTAGAGGCAGGGGGAGCCAAAGAGGTCGTGGTGGATGGCAGAGATGCCAAAATGCAAACAGCAATGTTGAATGCTACTACTGTGGTAAAATGGGTCATATGGCTAAAGACTGCTATAAAACGCAGAATGACATCATGAATGGAAAATTGTAGTAAGGGAATTATGCATCTTCTAGTAGACAGGGTGATGACAAAAATGAGCATTTGTTTATGGTGCACCACATGACCAATTCTGTGACAAGTGCAGAAGAAAGCAATGATGTATGGTATGTTGACTCAAGTGCATCAAACCACATGACAGGTCATGCAGAATGGATGCAGAATGCAAGGAAAATGGAAAGACTAGGATTTGTGGAGACTGGTGATGATACTGCACATCCTATTGTGCAGATTGGTAAAATTCCTTTGTCTATGCAGGATGGGAAAAAGAAATACCTGTCTGATGTATTTCATGTCCCGAATATCACCAAGAACCTAGTTTCTGTTGGTCAAATGGTTGAGCAGGGCTTGCAGGTCAGATTTAATCCTCATGGATGCTTTGTTGAGGATATGAAAAATAATGATTGCTTGATAGCAAAGGGAAAGAAGAAGGGCAGGATGTTTACGTTGGATGTAGACATGCTTGAATTGAGTGTAGCAATGTTTGCAAATGGGACCGATGTAGTTGCAGATATTGATATCTGGCATAAACGCATTGGTCATGTTAATGTACAGTGACTTAAACCATTTCCTAGACATGTTCAAGAGAGTAAGAAGCCATTGGAATTAATCCACTCTGATGTGTGGACTACTAAAGCTGCATCTATTGGAGGTTGTCATTATTTTGTCACTTTTATTGATGACTATAGCAGAAAAGTTTGGGTGTATTTTATGAAAAAGAAAAGTGAAGTGTTTGGGCATTTCAAAGCTTTTAAAGCTATGGTTGAAAAATAAACAGGCCTACAAATAAAATGCCTAAGGTCAGATGGAGAGGGAGAGTACCTCTCAAATGAGTTTTCAAGGTTCCTGCAGGAGCATGGCATAAAGTAGCAATATTCATGCAGTCATACCCCATAGCAAAATGGACTTGTAGAAAGGAAAAACAGGCATACTGGAGAGGTATCTCGGGCCATGATAAATGAAAAAGACCTACCAGATTCTTATTGGGCTGAAGCAGTTGCTACAGTCGTTTACATAATGAACAGGACTCCCACTGCAGCAATACATGGCATGACGCCAGAGGAGATGTGTACTGGTAGGAAACCAGATATTTCTCATTTGAAAATTTTTGGATGCATTGCCTATGTTCATGTGCTAGATGAGTTGAGGTCCAAGTGGGATTCAAAAGCTGAGAAGCGCATCTTTATTGGTTATTCTCTGCAACAGAAAGGGTATAGATGCTATAACCCTTCTACTCGTAAGTTTACAGTGAGCAGAGATGTTGTTTTTGATGAGATGAGCAGCTGGTATAAACCAGTAAATGTGATTGATGATGTAGATGCACAAAATGGTAATGCTGCACAGAATTCACAACAACAATCACAAAATATTAGTGGATCTGCAGTGTCCTCTAGCAGTGGTTCACATACTTCACCATGGATAGGCAGATTGAGATCAGGAGAATCTCCTCAAAGCAATGCAGATAGTGGTATGCAAGTATCACGAAAAGGAAAAGAGAAGGTAGATCAGCCCATGTTTGATGTGAATGCAGGTCACTCTCATGTGGATGGTGAATCCAATGGCTCAGAATAGAGCATCGATGATGAGTTGGGTATTCCTTCTATTGTTACACCTAGAGTAAGGAAGATCAGGGATGTTTTGAGAGCACCTAGAAGTGAGCCTATTTTGTGCAGGACTACCAGAGCTAGGTATCCTGTGGAAAGGCTGAAATATGATGGATTTACAGCCATTCACTATGCCTATATGGTCAAAGTGATATAGGAACCAGAACCCACTTCTTTTGAGCAAACCATGGGAAAAGAAAAATGGGAGAAAGCCATGGATGAAGAAATGGATGCCTTGGAACTAAATGCTACATGGGAATTGGTGCCTTTGCCTAAAGACAAGAATGCATTTGGCTGTAAGTGGGTTTATAAGGTGAAGCACAATGCAGATGGTTCTATGAACAAATACAAGGCAAGATTAGTTGTCAAGGGGTATGCACAGACATATGGCATTGATTATGAAGAAACATTCAGTCCGGTTGCAAGGATGGCAACCGTAAGAGCAGTCATTGCTATGGCTGCATCAAAGGGATGGTCTTTACATTAGATGGATATAAAGAATGCCTTCTTGCATGGTGATTTGCAAGAAGAGGTCTTTATGGAACATCCACCAGGTTATGTTCATGCTGTTCATCCTGAGTTTGTTTGCAGGTTGAAGAAAGCCTTGTATGGCTTGAAGCAAGCACCTAGAGCATGGTCTGACAAGATAGGAAAGTATCTTGTCACTATTGGCTTTCAGATTTCCGAGGCAGATTTCTCACTTTATGTGAGAAAAACAGAGAAAGGTATTATGCTGCTTGTCATTTATGTTGATGATTTGATCATCACAGGCGATAGTGATGAAGATATCCCTCATATGAAAATGCTATTGAAGCAGAAGTTTGAGATGAAGGATTTGGGCATTGAGGTGATTAGATCACCAAGTGGGATACGGCTCTTGCAGAGGCAGTATGGATTGGACATGTTGTCCAAATATGGGATGATAGGCTGTAAGCCTATTTTAGTTTCTTTGGAGCAGAATGTGAAGCTGAGCGCAGATGCATGTGAGCTTGTGGAAGACCCTACTATGTACAGACGCATAGTAGGAAGTTTGATTTATATGAATATTACCAGGCTAGATTTGAGCTATGCTATTGGATTGGTAAGTCAGTTTATGCAGGCTCCAAGGAAACTGCATTTGGATGCGGCTAGACACATACTCAGGTATGTGAAGTCCACATTGCAATATGGACTATTTTATGAGGCTGGGGTTCAAATACAGTTGCAAGGATACACTGATGCTGATTGGGCTGGTAGTATTTCTGATAGAGGATCTACCAGTGGATATTTTTTCTCTTTTGGGAGTGTTGTAGTCACTTGGAGCAGCAAGAAACAGCCTACAGTTGCCTTGTCGAGCACAGGAGTACAGGGGTGTAGCAATGGCTACATGTGAGGTAGCTTGGTTGCATAAGCTACTTTATGATATGCATCACTCTACAGATGGGCCAGTTGTCATTTATTGTGACAACATGAGCAGTATACACTTGGCAAATAACCCAGTCTATCATGCTAGAATAAAGCACATTGAGGTGCATTATCACTATGTGTAGGAGAAGGTTTTACTAGGTCTTATTGATCTAGTTTATGTCAGCATAGAGGATCAGGTAGCTGACATATTCACGAAGGCATTGGGCACAGAGAAGCTACGCAAGTTCAGAGACATGCTGGGTGTGCAGGAATTGGGATTGAGCTCGAGGGGGAGTGTTGAGATATCGAGCTCCACTTGTGATATGCCAGGGTCACCGTTGTGCATTTATGTCACTGACTTGTTAGCTGCAGATGTGGTTGGTACACCGCCCATGAATAATAGCTGGATGACAACTATCCTTATGTACTCTAGTTAGTGGCTCAGTTAGTATGCCACCTTAGTTAGCTGAGTTTGGTTTGAGACCCACATATAGGGTTCTTCTATTTCTTTGTACTAGAGCTCCTTTGGCTTTCATAACTAAGAAGAGGAAAACTATTTTCGGCCTCCACCTTTGTGTGTATTCCCCGATTGTGTATGTGAGAAAGCTGCAAGTGAGACTCCTTCCTTCTCTCCCACTATCTTCACACTAGTAGTAGCCCTACTCCACCTGTTGTCACAGCACCAGCAGCAGGATCTACAATGAGATCTCCAGCTACACAAATAGTTTCTGCACCTCTAGCAGATCCTACCATTGCCCAAGCACATGTAGAATGGGATAAGAAAGATAAGTATGCATGTCATCTGATCAAGCAGAATGTGTAAGATGTCATGCTAGGATAGATCAACACCATCAAGACATTAAAAGAAGCATGGGATATGTTTGCAGCTCTCTATGAGTCCAAGAACACTTCTACGATTCTCACAATGAGAAACCAAATCAACCAAAGTTTTCGCAACAGTAGTGAAACCGGTCATGCTTACATACTCATAATCAAAATATACAACAATCAACTGGCAGTAGGAGAGACCATGAATCCAACAGAAATGGTTCAATTCGTCTTGGATGGACTAGGAGAGGGATACGAGAATCTAGTCCAAAGTATTGCCATCCAATGGCAAATCTGACATTGGAAGAACTTTAGTCAGACTTACTTGATGAAGAACTCAGGACTCAAGCCATTCATGCATGCAAAGGTCATTCTAATGATCAGGCATTCATAGCTTCAGACATAAGCAAAAGGAGAGGTAGAACATTCCAGATAAGTGGTCATCATCATCATCAGTAGCAGCAGAGTCATCAGCAAAGTCAGCATCAACATCAGCATCATCCTCCACAACATCAGAATCAGCAAAGAGGAAATCATTCCAATAGAGGAAGATTCCAAGGATGAAGGAATGCATCCACCAATGTGTCAATCATCTAGTGCAACTACTGTCATAAGTTTGGACACTATGAAAGAGATTGTCGCAAGAAGCATTATGACCACAAGGCAGCCAGTGCAACAACAATTGAGGGAATTTCCGTGGAAGAGGAAATCATCATGGTGGACATTCTAGTCATAGTCATTTTGCAAATGAACATGGGAATATGTTTCTTTTGCAAACGAGGAAATGCAAAAGTCTGATATAGTGTACCTAGACACTGATTGCAATCCAAAAGAGGATTTTAGCTATCAAGTCGACCAAGCAGAACAAGATCCTTGGTACATTGACAGCAGTGCATCATCACACATGACAAATCATCAGGAATGGTTCACAGAGTTGAAACCATTAGAAGGTCAAAAGAATGTCATCTACACAGCAAATAATACACCAAATCTAGTTCAAGGGACATGCATTATCCCTATGAACAATTTCACTGGTATGAAAGGATTGGTGAAAGATATATTCTACATTCCAAAGCTCAGCAAGAACCTCTTGTTAGTAGGTCAAATGAAGAAACACAACTACCGAGTCATCTTCGATGGAGATGAATGCACTAGCAAACAAAAATCCAAAAGATTTCAGCTATAGTAGGAAAAGTTGTCAAGGAAGGATGCTTGTACAAAATGCTAGCTACAGTACCACATATGCATGCCATGTCAGATCAACTGCAACAGATGCCACTATCTGTAAAATGGCAATAGAGATATGGACATGTCAATTTCAAGAGCTTGCTAGATCTCAGGAATCAGAATATGGCAATCGAGATTCCTAAGCTATAGTTTATTGGAAAAGTTTGCGAAGCATGTTGCTTTGGCAAACAAAAGCGAACCCAACTTTGGCAGGAGCACCTCTCAGACACGAAGTATTCTTGATTTGATACATATAGATGTATCGAGCTATGCCCAGACCCACGGCTTCAATGGTTCACTTTACTAATTGACTTTCATCGACGACTACAACAGATATTACTGGGTCTACTTTTTGAAAGAGAAATCTAAAGTGTTTTCTAGATTTCAAGAATTCAAAGCCATGGTAGAAAACCAGATAGGCAAAAAGATCAAAGTCAGATAGAGGAGGTGAATATATGTCTTTAGCATTCATGAACTTTTGCAGAAGTCATGACATTTGAAGACAATTCACATGTGCAGATACTCCATAGCAGAATGCAAGAGTTGAAAGGAAGAATGGTACTTTAGTAGACAGTGCAAGAGCACTTCTTAGTGAGAAGCATATTCCGAATCAGTATTGGGTAGCAGCAATAGCCACTGCAAACTATTTGCTTAATCGACTTCCTACTAAACCGATTCAAGGTATGACACCTTATGAAGCATTCACTGGACATAAGCCACACATTGGGCATCTTCGCATATTTGGTTGCATAAAATATGCCCACATACATGATGATCATCGTAGGAAATTGGATGTAAAGTCACATAAATGCATCATGGTTGGCTACAGTGAAGAAAGCAAAGCATACAAGTTGTATGATCCCATCAACCACAAGGTCATTATCTCCAGAGATGTAATCTTTGATGAGAAATAATAATAGAATGCCTCAAACACATAGGAGATAGACACAATGATTCCACAGTCATCTAGAGAAAAGGTTGATGAAGAAGAGCTAGAATTGCCAAAAACACCCCAAGAAGAGCCACAACATCTCAGACGGTCTACTAGGGAAATCAGATCACCAACCAGATTGACATATGCTCAGAAAGGCAAAGCAATTCAGACACACAGGAGATAGACACAATGATTTCACAGTCATCTGGAGAAAAGGTTGATGAAGAAGAGCTAGAATTGCCAAAAACACCCCAAGTAGAGCCACAACAGCTCAGACGGTCTACTAGGGAAAGCAGATCACCAACCAGATTGACATATGCTCAGAAAGGCAAAGCATTTCAAGTTGAAACCACCAACTATGCTCTTATGGCTACCTTCATGGCTACAGAAGAGCTAGTGTACTTCAAAGATGTAGTAGACAAGCTAGAATGGCAAACTGCTATGAATGAAGAAATGGATGCTTTGTATAAGAATAATACTTGGTAATTATGCGACCTTCCACCAGGAAAGAAGGCCATAGCAAACAAATGGCTATACAAAGTGAAGTACAATCCAAATGGAAGTATTCAAAGATACAAAGCCAGACTAGTTGCAAAAGGATTTGCATAGCAATATGGTCAAGATTATGATGAGACATGCTCCAGTAGCAAAGATGGATTTCATACAGTTCTTGATATCACTAGTGACACTCAACAGATGGAATGTGTATCAGCTTGATGTCAAGAATGCATTTCTCAATGGTTACCTAGTCGAGGACGTCTACATGCAACATGTAGCAGGTTATGTTGAACCAAGAAAGGAGAATAAGGTTCACCATATTAAGAAAGCAAGCACCTAAAAGACTTTATGGCTTAAAGCAAGCACCTAGAAGTTGGTACATTAGAATTGACAAGTATTTTGCTGATCTGGGATACATGAAATCCAATGCACATTATACTCTCTACTACAAAATTCAAGGGGAAGACATTACTATTGCACTTTTGTACGTAGATGATCTGATTGTGACCGGAAGCAAGGATAGCTTCATTAGATTGCTAAAACAAGACTTATCTACAGAGTCCAAGATGAAAGATCTTGGACTTATGCACTATTGTCTTGGAATTGAGTTCTGGAGAGATTCAAATAGCACCTTTATGAGTCAGCTCAAATATGTTGACAGTCTCCTAAAGAATTTCATATGGAAGATTGCAAGATTGTAGCCACTCCCATGGAATAGAGTTTGAAGCTTACAAAAGATTCAGAAAAGCCTTTAGTCAATGAAGTAGATGAGGAACATCAAGAAGAGGAACACTGTAGTAAGAAAAATAAGGCATCTAGAAGGAGAATTAGCTCATTGGATCTCTTATATATCTGACTATCACACGGCTAGATATTTGTTATGCAGTAAGTGCACTGGCACATTTTATGGTGAATCCAAAACAGTCTCATGGGAATGCATCCAAAAGAGTCTTTAGATACATCAAAGGTACAAGACAATTTGGGATAGAATACAGAGGAAGTCATCCATGATTGCATGGGATACTATGACAGTGACTATGCCGGAGATCATGAGACCAGGAGATCGACACAGGGATATGCATTTTTAGTTGGTCAAGGTGCTATATCATGGTTGTTAAACAAACAACCAACTATTTATTTGTCTTCAACTAAAGCAGAATATAGAGCACTCACTACAAGTGCATGTGAGGCTATATGGCTCAGAAGACTATTGTAAGAAATAGATTACTTTGATGAATCAAAGCCAACAACAATATATTGTGATAACTAATTGGCTCAAGCATTGGCCAAGAATCCAATATATCACTCCAAGACAAAGCACATTGATGTCAGAGAGCACTTCATCAGAGAAAGAGTGTTACTTGGTGACATCACACTGCAGCATTGCGATAGCAAAGAGAATGTTGCAGACATCTTTACCAAACCACTCGGTAAAGAGCTTTTTGAGAAACATCGACAAGCTCTTGGTTTGACTCAGAGGAAGGACATTCCCATTAAAGGGGTGTAAACACACTATTTAAAATTTGTGGACTTTCTCTCCTAGTTTGGACTTTTTTTTGGAGCATATCTTCTCCACTCAACTTCACTTAGTGAGCTCAAAAATTGGGTTTTTTAGAGCACTAAATGTGTCACTTATGTACAAATATGGCCTTACTAAGCTAAAAAGTCAAGTGGTGACCTCTAATTTTAAAAAAAATGGCTCAGTGAAGCTATAATTCCCAAACTCGTGCATGGTGCCCCCATCCAATAACTATAATAATAATAATAGTAGTCTCCTAACTCTAGTTCAATTTTAACACTATGAAGTGAAAATATGACACCATATGAAAAGAGTTTTTTGAATTCAACATATAAGTGGTGTATAGATACACCATTTTTTTGAAAAAAAAGAGTTTGTTGAATTCAATATATAAGTGGTGTATAGATACACCCTTTTTTTGAAAAACAAACCATACAATAAATTATCTTATTGGTGGTGTATAGATACACCATTTGTATGGAAAAAAGCATACAAAACATTATCTTATGCATCTGAATCTCGTTCAGAGTCATTAGATTCATGTAATGTATTTGCACTTGATGGGTCAAGTCTTGCCAAATGATGTTTAATATGGACACGACTTGGATTAGGGATTGTGATACATTTTTCAACATTGTATCCATGCTTCTTTTTAAAACTTCGTGTCCTCGATTTCCAGCAATGAATAATGCTACTGACTTCCACCTCTGTTAATCCCTCATTATTTGGAACCCATTCATGTTTCTTTTGCAAGCATCCCTCATAGAGTTGTTTTATTATATATCTTCTCGGGAGATTTTTTAATGGCTTTGGTTCATACCATAAAGCTGTAAATGTTATAGGAGTTCCCTTGTCATCCCTTTCTATCTTAGAAACCTTTGCAACCCAAATTGGGCCACCTTGGTTATCCAACTCTGAACCTGGATCAGATGCTTAAACTGCAACAAATAGACCCTCTTCAATCTCATTAGATGGTATAAACTTTGGTAAGGGTTTGTCTCCCTTCCTGCCACAATATTTTTGAGGTAAAAGGCATTCCTTTGCTTCCTCCATATCTACTAACATATTTATATCCAAAGGAAAACTTGGTGACCTAGCTTGTTCCGGCCAAAAGGATTCATAGTATTCAATGCTCATTAAGTTTTCTTGTCTTTCTAAAGATTGGATAAGTGCTTCAGTTGATTTAATTGTCTCCAAATTCTTAGATGATTGCTCAGGATATTTCTGCATCATACTTTGAAGATGTTTAATGAAGGCTTTTAAGCCTTTCATTTTGTTGACTCTGTGCCAACATGAACTTATGTAGAAAGGGAATGTGTTACAACTTTGTGATACAACTTTGTGTTACAACTTTGTGATACAACTTTGTGTTACAACTTTGTGTTACAACTTTGTGTAACAACTTTGTGTTACAACTTCTACATGTAGAGAGAGAATGTGTTACAACTTCTACATGTAGAGAGAGAATGTGTTACAACTTTGTGATACAACTTTGTGTTACAATTTTGTGATACGACTTTGTGTTACAACTTTGTGTTACATGCAGAGAGAGAAGCTCTCCAACTTGTATAAATACCCCATAATGGAATGAAGCCCACACTCTTTGGGGCATTGTGTTAAGTCTACTTTGGTATTCCAAGCATTTGTCTCAAGTGTCCATGCTTCCTTGCACTGCACGTCCAAAAGCATTCCTAACCTTGCAACTCCTCCTCCCCTCTCCTCCAACCTTGCAACCCATCCTCTCCCTCTCCTCCTCCGTCATCCTCCTTTTGGAACCTTCTTCTAAACCCTGGAACCTCCTTCTGAACCCTGGAACCTCCTTCTAAACCCTGGAACTCTTTCTAAACCCTGGAACCTTCTTCTAAACCCTAGAACCTCCTTTGGAACCCTGGAACCTCCTTCTAAACCCTGGAACTCTTTCTAAACCTTGGAACCTCCTTCTAAACCCTGGAACCTCCTTAAACCCTGGAACTCTTTCTAAACCCCAGAACCTCCTTTTGAACCGTTAAACTCCTCCTAAACCCAAGGCGAAAGCCTTCATTACCTCAACACAGATGATTTACGTTTCTTTTACACATGCATGCACTTTGTTTGCTTACCACACTTAAGCATATGTCTCTCACCGGAACACGACTCAAGGTCCTAAGCTACACATATACTACAGCCGACAATCTGAATATATCTGTAGGTGACAAAAAGCCTCGAAACCTTGCAAACATAGAATACCCAACTCTTCCTACGAAAGCAATAGGAAAGAGCCAACACATTTCATCTATGTCAAGTGATTTGTTTTTTGCAAGAACAAATCTAGTTTCCTCCAATGGAATTATTCGTTGTAATAAAGCATATGACTCACTCCATAAATGATCTCCATCTACTGAGTAGTGCTTCCATTGCATCACTGGAATATTGTTATGCATGTGAAATCGAAAGTAGTGTGGATTTGTGTGTCCTATTAGGGCATCATCTCCTGTTTGTAAATGTGGCTCTATGAATGCTCTCCAATCTACCATCCTCTCTAAGATAGTCACTTCTGATTCTTCCTTGCGAGAACCTCCAATTTTTTTCCCAATTCGAAATAGCATATCCTCCATTGTCAAAACATCCATTGCCTTCAACTCACCAAAGATAACATTGAAGATTTGATCTATGTCTTCATGTGTATGGCCGACAAGAAGAAAGCCAACTTCCACTTCTTCAAATATTTTCAAACCAACCAGCATAGAGTATAAAGCAAATATATATTTATTCTTGTTCTCTCTCCAACAATTATCAGCTTGTATTTGCAATGTGTTAGGTAAACATCCGTAAGCATCTCTGACCTTTCTTATTGCTTTCATGATTGATGTAACAATCTGGTTAGTAGTTACTATCATGGTCATGCAAACTATCAATCCATACATCACAAAAGATTCGGTATCCATGTACTAATACTCCACACAAGTGTGTTTTTAGTCCACGTTTGCCCTCCAATGCCAGTGGGATACATCTATATCGTGGCAAAGTGGTTGTATTCTGGTCCATGCCATCAATGGTGATGCACATGGACTTATCAACATGTGAAATCGCTTCCTCTCTCCAAGAAGCATACAACTTTTGAGCATCCTGCACATGACGTAAATGGATTGATCGCCATTTAATATATCTTCCTCGCTGCTGCTCACATTTACTATGTTCAATGGCATTTTTTAATTCATCACATGTCTTACATTTTGACATCCTTTGCTTTGATGGTGTCTTGACATGGCAAAAATCTCTACGCCAAATTTTGTACAAGGTTGATCATGAAATCATGCTCTCATCTTTGTCTTGTAAAGTTTTATTGATAGTTTCTAGGATGACCTTCTTTGTCATTCCCAAAGGAAGATGTTGTTGGCATTCGACACGTCCATCTAGCATTGTCTGTTGAAGATGCTGCGGTAATGCATGGTCTTCGAGAACTTGCTTTAATGTTGTGGTTGCATTTATAGTGCTTCCATGGCATTTAAGCTTGTAGGTATTTCCATGAATTATATGAACCACTTTTTCTTTCACCTCTGCCCAGATGGTCTAGTATGTGCCATGTGATAGTCCAGTTAACCATTGATATCCTCGATTGCAAATGGGTCTCCCATTAACCATGGGTTTCAATCTAGGTTTACAGTGTCGTGCTCAAATCTTGATTAGTGCCTTGATGAAGAAAGCATGAAAACTCTTGAAGAAGATAGTTATGTCTATTAGACACTTGGCTGCACAATCATCTTTTCTAACTTTTCTAATGCAAAGTCTCTTGCAACAAACTCGCATAAGCATCCTTTCCATATTCTCCTCGGATAGCATTACATGTCTCTTTGTTCTAGAATTGATGCCATGATTCTTCGCCTCTTCACACTCACATACTTTCTTTTTGTAAATAGTGTCTTGCATTTTCTAGTTGTAAGACCATCAAACCTCGAATCCATTTCCCTTGAATCTTCATCTTTATAATCAAATGCTGTGTGGGCTTGAGAATTATTTGATACCTTATAATATCTTGGATATGGCAATCTGGTAGACATGTTCATTGATGTCAATTTGTTGCCAATGCCTCTTGAATTTTGTGGTTGAACTGTTTCTCCTTTGTAACTCAAGATTCTCCCATCTATATTCTCTGGCATGCTAGCAACAATATTACGAACAACATGACAAGTCTCAGATTCTCTGCTCCTTTTGCCTTGTGTTCGAGTGGTAACATCATGATCATTGTCACTAATATCATCAATTCCTATTATTGCATCACTTATCCCATCGATCTTTGCGTGTATTTTTCTTTGTGATCCCTTCTTATTATTCTCAACACAAGACAAGTCTTCTATATCAGTAAGCATGTTTGAGTCACTTGCAACACAAGACAAGTCTTCTATACCAGTGAGCCTGTTCGAGTCACTTGCAACACAGGTATACCAGTGAGCCTGTTCGAGTCACTTGCAACACATGACAAGTCTTCTATACCAGTGAGCCTGTTCGAGTCACTTGCAACACAAGACAAGTCTTCTATACCAGTGAGTATATTTGAGTCACTTGCAATACAAGAAACCTTTTCTACATCAACATCTGTTACTATAATGTCCTCAATACCTGTGAGCATGCCACTATGATACTCTTGATTACTACTATAGCTTCTTATCAAATTGGATCCCATTTGTGTTATAGTCTTTTTCTTCTAATAATATTCTGTTGTGTCTTCCATGACATTGAAGGAAACTATCTTGGGCAAACTTGATTTCAAGAAAGCTAACCCCCATTTATAACTACTATGAACTTGTAGTTGAGACGTAGTACTATGGACGTCTAAATGTGAAGTACTATCCATTGCATTTTGAATGACACCTGCACTAGTCAACTTAATTATCTCCACTATACAGAGAAAACTCTCAGCATAGCCCTTAAAGTTGCCAATTGCTAAAACTTCTCCGGAGCAAGATAACATCTCTACTTTTTCCCCCTCAAAATAAGTTTTCTTGATATCTTGAAAGTATGTCTTTGGAACAATTTCGTCTTGGTCCCAAAGTGTTCTATGTGCTTGCATATCAAATATGTCACATTGTAAGATATCTCCCAATGTTTCAAAGTATCCATGTGGATATTTTAAATGTACTTCAGGATTTACAACGTTGGTGATTATCACTACACATCTTCTCTCACCACAATGTTGGAAATGACACACATTCATAGGATCAAGACTATGAATTTGTCCAAAAGCCACCACTTCATTCTTCTTATATAACACCACATCCATACCCTCTATTAGGGTGAATACCTGTTTTATGTACAAAAGTAGATTAGCAACTCAAAATGAACATAATAAATAATCATTGAGCTTATTATTACTTAATAACTTCTATATCAAAACTAGTAGAGAAGGCATTAAACTTAAACCCTACATCCTAAACTTTAAATAATTAATACCAAAACATCTTAACCACCATAAATCCTAAACTTTAAACATTTAATTCCTAAACCTAAACCCTAAATCCTAAACTCCTAAACAATAAATCCTAAATGTTAAACCCTAAACTCTAAATCCTAAACCCTAAATCTTAAATCATAAACCCTAAACCCTAAAACCTAACCCTAAAATACAACCAAAATTTAATGAATTTTTTTAATTTTTGCAACCGGTTGGATATATCCCCCAACCTATTGCTTGAGCAATAGGTTGGGGGATATATCCAACCTGTTGCACAAATCAAGAATTTTTCTTATTTGTGCAACAATTTGATATACAGTTGGGGAATATGTCCAACCTGTTGCACAACTCAAGAATTTTCTTGATTTGTGCAGAGTTTGTGCAAGGTTGGATATACACCCCAACCTATTGCTCGAGCAATAGGTTGGGGGGTATATCCAACCTGTTGCTCGAGCAACAGGTTGGGGTCACCCCAACCGAGGCCTGTTGTTGGATATATCCCCCAACTTGTTGCTTGAGCAACAGGTTGGGGGGTATATCCAATCGATTACACAAATCAAGAAAATTCTTGATTTGTGCAACAAGTTATACTTTAGGGTTAGGGTTTAGGGTTTAGTATTAAGGGTTAAGGATTTAGGGCTTAGGATTTAAGATTAAGTGTTTAGGGTTTTGGGTTTATGATTATGTTTTTAGGGTTTAGGGTTTAGGATTTAGGGTTTAGGGTCTAGGGTTTAGAATCTAGGGTTTAGGGTTTAGGATTTAGCATTTAGGGTTTATGATTATTGTTTTAGGGTTTAGGATTTAGGATTTAGGTTTTAGGTTTTAGGGTTTAGGGTTTAGTATATAAGGTCATGAGCTTAGAGTCTAGAATCTAGGGTTTAGACTTGAAAATTAGGTTTTAGAATTTAAGTTATATGGGTTAGGGTTTAAGGTTTAGGGTTTAGGGATTATAACTGTTATATAAGTTTAAGAGCTTAGATTGTATAACCTAAGATTTAGGGAACTTTAGGATTTAAGATTTAGGGTGTAAGATTTAAGGTATATAGACTATATAAAATATGCATTCCAAGGTATTTAGTTTAGATATATATAGACTATATGTTATATGCTTTCCAAAGTGTTTTGTTTATAGGTACGATCCTTTGCAAAGGCTTTACTTTAAGTAAGTATAAGTCTACCTAGTCAAAGTATCCTAATGATTAGGGACAAGCACATAGGCTAAAAGCACACTGATTCATATTTTCTTACATTCATGCTGCATGGTATATCAGAAGGTACGATCCTTTGCAAAGGCTTTACTTTAAGTAATTATAAGTCTACCTAGTCAAAGTATCCTACTGATTAGGGACAAGTACATAGGCTAAAAGCACACCGATTCATATTTTCTTACATTCATGCCACATGGTGTATTAGAAGAAATGAAAAAGTATGTGATAAGAAATATTCAGAAGAAATATGTATTCCATATCATGGATACCATGGATATCTAGTGGTTGCTAAAGTAAAAAAATGATATGGATGCAATGATATTGTAGTTTTGTGCAAAGCCTTAAAAAAAGTTTAAGGCTTTTGCAAAGTATTACACATAGTAACAAAGATAAGTAAGTATGCTAAACCTCTTCTAGATTCTATGGTTTTAAATACCTACCTTACAAATACATTATCTAATTTTTCATTCTTTGACTAACTAACAAGTATTATACACATGGAAGAAAAGCATACATGCTAAAAGTAAGTGTGTAAATTTTAATATTTTCTTATTTTTTAAATTAATTCAATTCTTTGATTGACTACTTTTTAAAATTGAAAGGTTATTAGTATATAATCTACATAATTTTAAATGTTATTAATGTATAATATTAATAATTTATATATTTATTTAAATTTATATAATAATTAATTTATATTTATATTAGTTTTTAAGTTAATAATGTATAGAATAGCAATATATTCACTGATTCTTCATTGTTTTAAGAATAAGTATTATATAAAGCACATATGCTAGAAGACCTCCCTTTCAAGTTATATTTTTTTAATTAATGTATTTATATATATATTTATATAATAATTATATTAATTTATATATTAATAATATATATTTTTAGCAAAATTATATTTTAACATTAGTTAATAAAAATTAATTATATTATGGAGTAAAAATATTATAAATGGATTTCTTATATTAATAAAGTGTCATGAGAAGAGTTTTTTAGAAAGATTTATGATTAAATTTTGTTTTGAAGTTGTTGCGTACGCAATAGGTAGGGAGGTTTGAGTGGTTTTGAGGTTGAGAGAGAAATTTGTAATAAAGTATCGTGAGAAGAGTTTTTTTTAGAGATTTATGATTAAATTTTGTTTTGAAGTTGTTGCGTACGCAATAGGTAGGGATGTTTGAGTGGTTTTGAGGTTGAGAGAGAAATCTGTAATAGATTGTTTTTTTTTTTTGAGGAGTTTTTTGGAGAGATTTATGATTAAATTTTGTTTTGAAGTTGTTGCGTACACAATAGGTAGGGAGGTTTGAGTGGTTTTGAGGTTGAGAGAGAAACTTGTAATAGATTGGTTTTTTTTGTTGAGGAGTTTTTTGGAGAGATTTATGATTAAATTTTGTTTTAAAGTTGTTGCATATGTAATAGGTAGGGTTTGAGTGGTTTTGAGGTTGAGAGAGAAATTTATAATAGATTTCTTTTTTTGTTGAGGAGTTTTTTGGAGAGATTTATGATTAAATTTTGTTTTGAAGTTGTTGAGTACCCAATAGGTAGGGAGGTTTGAGTGGTTTTGAGGTTGAGAGAGAAATTTCTAATAGATTTTTTTTTTTTAAAAAATTGTTACGTGCCCAATAGGCTAGGAGAGAAATTTCTAAAAATAGGTTGTGAGAGTTTGAGGTAAAGAGGAAAATTTGTGGGAAAAAACATTTAATGAAAAAATGGTTTTTTAAAGTTGTTGAGTACACACAAGTTTTTGAGAAAAGAATCGGATTTGAAAAAAAATTCAAATTTACAAAAACTTGATTCTTAGAAGTTCTTGCGTACGCAATAGGTTAGAAATGAACTCACCTCTTGCAACATTTTGAAAATTTTTGAGAATCTTGCAACAAGTTGATGAGAGGAGAGAAGCGTGGAGTGTAAAAGAATGATCTTTGAATGAAAGAGAGAATGAAGAATGTTCTACTTATAGTGAACCTTAAAGAACTAAAAAAACCTTAAAAACTAAAAAAAGCTGACTTGACCTAAAAGCTACCCATTTCCTAAAAAATTCTACTTCTCCTCATTCTCTCTCACAACTTTCCTGGAGCTCTACCACCTCTCCACCCAGGTACTCCCTCCCTCCCTCTCATCCCTCCCCTCCTGCTTCCCATCCCCTCTCCTCCCGCTTCCTCTCTCCCCTCCCTTCCCCTCTCCTCCCTCCCGTCCCTTGCCCTCCCCTCCCCCTCCCTTCCTCTCTCCTCCCCCTTCTTCTCCCACTTCCTCTCTCCCCCTCCCTTCCCCTCTCCTCCCGCTTCTCCCCTCCCTCCTCCCGCTTCCTCCCCTCCCCTCCCCCTCCCTTCCCCTCTCCTCCCCCTTCCCCTTCCCCTCTCCTCCCTGCTCTCCCTTCCCCTCCCCTTCCCCACCTCCCCCTCCCCCTCCTCGCCGGCCCCTCCCTTTCCCTCCTCTCCCTCCTCGTCCCCCTCCCCGCCGGCCCCTCCCTCTCCCTCCCCCTCCTCTCCCTCCCCCTCCCCACGGGCCCCTCCCTCCCCGCCGTCCCTCCCTTCCCTTCCCCGTCGTCCCTCCCTTCCACTCCCCCTCCCCCTCCCTGCCGGCCCCTCCCTTCCCTGCCTCCCCCTTTTCCTCCCCTCCCCATCGCAGGCGGGAGGGAGGGAGGGAGGGGAGGGGGCCGATGCGAGGGGGAGGCGGGGAAGGGGGAGGGGAGGCAGGGAGGGCATGGAGAAGGGGGAGGGGGAGGGGAGGCGGGGAAGGGGGAGGGGAGGCACGGGGAAGGGGGAGGGGGAGGGGAGGGGGGAAGGGGGAGGGGAGGTGAGAGGGCGCAGGGAGAGGAGGGAGGGGGGTTAACCCCCCCACCTGTTGCACACGCAACAGGTGGGGTGGGGGGGGGCCCCTTCCCTTCCCCGCCATCCCTCCCTTCCCCTCCCCCTCCCCCTCCCCGCTGGCCCCTCCCTTCCCCGCCTCCCCTCCCCGTCGCAAGCGGGAGGGAGGGAGGGAGGGGAGGGGGCCGACGTGAGGGGGAGGCGGGGAAGGCGGAGGGGAGGCGGGGAGGGCGCGAGGAAGGGGGAGAGGGAGGGGAAGCAGGAGGGGAGGCGAGAGGGCGCGGGGAGAGGAGGGAGGGGGGTTAACCCCCCCATCTGTTGCACACGTAACAGGTGGGGTTGATAATACCCCTCACCCCACCTGTTGCGTGTGCAATAGGTGGGGTGGGGGGGGTGAGGCGGGGAAGGGGGAGGGGAGGCGAGAGGGCACAGGGAGAGGAGGGAGGGGGGTTAACCCCCCCATCTGTTGCACACGTAACAGGTGGGGTTGATAATACCCCTCACCCCACCTGTTGCGTGTGCAATAGGTGGGGTGGGGGGGGTGAGGCGGGGAAGGGGGAGGGGAGGCGGGAGGGCGGGGGGACGAGAGGAGCCAGGATAAGGGTTAAACCCCCTCTGTTGCGCATGCAATAGGTGGGGGTAAACCCGCCCTCCCTCCTCTCCTCCCACCCTCTCACCCCCTCCCCAAATACCCTCCCGCAGTGACATAATACTTTGCAGTGTTCTGTAATGGCGTCTGATTCTCTTTCACAAATTGTCAGTGAAAAGCTTGACAAGAACAACTTCCAAGCATGGAAGTTTAGAATGACGAATTTCCTTATGGGAAAAGGCTATTGGGAGTTCATTACAGGAAATGAAGAAGAACCAGTTCTTCGTAATGTTCCCAATCAACAGGAAATGCAGGCATTTAAAGGATGGCATGAGAGAGCCAAAAAAGTTATGTACTGGCTATCTATCAGTATTTCACATTCTATGATTGTGCATATTCAGGATGCAAGTACGCCAAAGGAGGCACGGGATACTTTGGCAAAAATGTACAGCACAAATACGCAAGCCAAGAAAATGCAGCTCAAGTAGGAGTTGCACAATGTGCAGAGAGAAAATATGAGCATCAATGACTACCACATGAAGGTGAAGAAAATTGCAGATGCATTTGCTTCCATTGGGTCACCAGTGGAAGATGATGATCTAGTTTCTATGACCTTGAATGGTCTAGGAAAGGATTATGCACAGTTCTGGACATCCATTGCCATCCGTGAAAAATTTCCTGATTTTGAGGAGTTGTTTGCTCTTCTAATTTCTGAAGAGCAGAGAAATGGTGGTGCATCTTCTTCAGGAGGAACTTCAAAAGAAACTGTCTTCTACTCAAATGCTGGAAGAGGTAGAGGTAGAGGTAGAGGAGGCCGATCTAGAGGCCATGGTAGAAATCAAAATATGCAGCAAACTCAAGAAAACCAGTCCTTTGAAGGAGGACGTGGTAACTCTAGAGGCAGGGGGAGCCAAAGAGGTCGTGGTGGATGGCAGAGAGGCCAAAATGCAAATAGCAATGTTGAATGCTACTATTGTGGTAAAATGGGTGATATGGCTAAAGACTGCTACAAAAAGCAGAATGACATTATGAATGGAAAATTGCAGTAAGGCAATTATGCATCCTCTAGTAGACAGGGTGATGACAGAAATGAGCATTTGTTTATGGTGCAGCACATGACCAATTCTGTGACAAGTGCAAAAGAAAGTAATGATGTGTGGTATGTTGACTCAGGTGCGTCAAACCACATGACAAGTCATGCAGAATGGATGCAGGATGCAAGGAAATGGAAAGACTAGGATTTGTGGAGACTGGTGATGATATCGCACATCCTATTGTGCAGATTGGTAAAATTCCTTTGTCTATGCAGGATGGGAAAAAGAAATACCTATCTGATGTATTTCATGTCTCAAATATCACCAAGAACCTGGTTTCTGTTGGTCAAATGGTTGAGTAGGGCTTGCAGGTCAGATTTAATCCTCATGGATGCTTTGTTATGGATATGAAAAATAGCGGTCGCTTGATAGCAAAAGGAAAGAAGAAGGGCAGGATGTTTACGTTGGATGTGGACATGCCTGAATTGAGTGCAACAATGTTTGCACATGGGACCGGTGTAGTTGCAGATATTTATATATGGCATAAACGCATTGGTCATGTTAATGTACAATGACTTAAATCAATGCAAGCCCAAAATATTGTTGTAGGATTGCCTAAATTCAAGGTTGCAAAAATGCATAAAGTATGTGAAGCCTGTCCATTTGGAAAATAGGCAAGGAAACCATTTCCTAGACATGTTCAAGAGAGTAAGAAGCCATTGGAATTAATCCACTCTGATGTGTGGACTACTAAAGCTGCATCTATTGGAGGCTGTCATTACTTTGTGACTTTTATTGATGACTACAGCAGAAAAGTTTGGTTGCATTTTATGAAAAAAAAAAGTGAAGTATTTGGGCATTTCAAAGCTTTTAAAGCTATGGTTGAAAAAGAAACATGCCTGCAAATAAAATGCCTAAGGTCAGATGGAGGGGGAGAATACCTCTCAAATGAGTTTGCAAGGTTCCTGCAAGAGCATGGCATAAAGCAGCAATATTCATGCAGTCATACCCCACAGCAAAATGGACTTTTGCAGAAAGGAAAAATAGGCATATTGGAGAGGTATCTCGGGCCATGCTAAATGAAAAAGACCTACCAGATTATTATTGGGCTGAAGTAGTTGCTACAGCAGTTTACATAATGAACAGGACTCCCACTACAGCAATACATGGCATGACGCCAAAGGAGATGTATACCGGTAGGAAACCAGATATTTCTCATTTGAAAATTTTCGGTTGCATTGCCTATGTTCATGTGCCAGATGAGTTGAGGTCCAAGTTGGATCCAAAAGATGAGAAGTGCATCTTTATTGGTTATCCTCTGTAGCAGAAAGGGTATAGATGCTATAACCCTTCTACTCGTAAGTTTACAGTGAGCAGAGATGTTGTTTTTGATGAGATGAGCAGCTGGTATAAACCAGTTAATTTGATTGATGATATAGATGCACAAAATGGTAATGCTGCATAGAATTCACAGCAGCAATCACAAAATATTAGTGGACTTGCAGTGTCCTCTAGCAGTGATTCACATACTTCGCCATGGACAGGCAGATTGAGATCAGGAGAATCTCCTCAAAGCAATGCAGATAGTGGTATGCAGGTATGACGAAAAGGAAAAGAGAAGGTAGGTCAGCCCATGTTTGATGTGAATGCAAGTCACTCTTATGTGGATGGTGAATCCAGTGGCTCAGAACAAAGCATTGATGATGAGTTGGGTATTCCTTCTATTGTTACACCTAGAGTAAGGAAGACAAGGGATGTTTTGAGAGCACTTGGAAGTGAGCCTATTTTGTGTAGGTATACCAGAGCTAGGTATCCTGTGGATAGGCTGAAATATGATGGATTTATAGCCATTCACTATGCCTATATCGTCAAAGTGATACACGAACCAGAACCCACTTCCTTTGAGCAAGCCATGGGAAAAGAAAAATGGGAGAAAGCCATGGATGAAGAAATGGATGCCTTGGAAGCAAACGCTACATGGGAATTGGTGCCTTTGCCTAAAGACAAGAATGCAATTGGCTGTAAGTGGGTTTATAAGGTGAAGCACAATGCAGATGGTTCTATGAACAGATACAAGGCAAGATTAGTTGTCAAGGGCTATGCACAAACATATGGGATTGATTATGAAGAAACATTCAGTCCGATTGCAAGGATGGCAACCGTAAGAGCAGTCATTGCTATGGCTGCATCAAAGGGATGGTCTTTACATCAGATGGATATAAAGAATGCCTTCTTGCATGGTGATTTGCAAGAAGAGGTCTTTATGGAGTAGCCACCAGGCTATGTTCATGCTGTTTTGTTTGCAGGTTGAAGAAAGCCTTGTATGGCTTGAAGCAAGCACCTAGAGCATGGTCTGACAAGATAGGACAGTATCTTGTCACTATTGGCTTTCAGATTTCCAAGGCAGATTTCTCACTTTATGTGAGAAAAACAGAGAAAGGTATTATGTTGCTTGTCATTTATGTTGATGATTTGATCATCACACGTGATAGTGATGAAGATATTTATCTGAGAAAAACAGAGAAAGGTATTATGCTGCTTGTCATTTATGTTGATGACTTGATCATCACACGTGATAGTGATGAAGATATCCTTCATGTGAAAATGCTATTGCAGCAGAAGTTTGAGATGAAGGATTTGGGAGAGCTGGGTTATTTCTTGGGCATTGAGGTGATTAGATCACCAAGTGGGATACGGCTCTTGCAGAGGCAGTATGGATTGGACATGCTGTCCAAATATGGGATGACAAGCTGTAAGCCTATTTCATTTCCTTTGGAGCAGAATGTGAAGCTGAGCGCAGATGCAGGTGAGCTTCTAGAAGACCCTACTATGTACAAATGCATAGTAGGAAGTTTGATTTATATGACTATTACCAAACCAGATTTGAGCTATGCTGTTGGATTGGTAAGTCAGTTTATGCAGGCTCCAAGGAAACCGCATTTGGATGTGGCTAGACACATACTCAGGTATGTGAAGTCCACATTGCAGTATGGACTATTTTATGAGGCTGGGGTTCAGATACAATTGCATGGATACACTGATGCTGATTGGGCTCATAGTATTTCAGATAGACGATCTACCAGTGTGGATATGTGTTCTCTTTTGGGAGTGCTGCAGTCACTTGGAGCAACAAGAAACAGCCTACAGTTGCCTTGTCAAGCACAGAGGCTGAGTACAGGGGTGCAGTAATGGCTGCATGTGAGGTAGCTTGGTTGCATAAGCTACTTTATGATATGCATCAGTCTATAGATGGGCCAGTTGTCATTTATTGTGACAACATGAGCAGTATACACTTGGCAAATAACCGAGTCTATCATGCTAGAACAAAGCACATTGAGGTGCATTATCACTATGTGTGAGAGAAGGTTTTACTAGGTCTTATTGATCTAGTTTATGTCAGCACAGAGGATCAGGTAGCTGACATATTCACAAAGGCATTGGGCACAGAGAAGCTGCATAAGTTCAGAGACCTGCTTGGTGTGCAGGAATTGGGATTGAGCTCGATGGGGAGTGTTGAGATATCGAGCTCCACTCGTGATATGCCAAGGTGACCGTTGTGCATTTATGTCACCGACTTGTTAGCTGCAGATGCGGTTGGTACAATGCCCATGAATAATAGCTGGATGACAGCTATTCTTATGTACTCTAGTTCATGGCTCAGTTAGTATGCCACCTTAGTTAGCTGAGTTTGGTTTGAGACCCACATATAGGGTTCTTCTATTTCTTTGTACTAGAGTTGTTTTTTGGCTTTCACAACTAAGAAGAGGAAAACTGTTTTCAGCCTCCACCTTTGTGTGTATTCCCCCATTGTGTATGTGAGAAAGCCACATGTGAGACTCCTTCCTTCTCTCCCACTATCTTCACACCCCCTTCCTCGCCTCCCCTCCCATCGGCCCCCTCCCTTCCTCCCTCCGCTCCCTTCCCCTCTCCTCCCACTTCCCCCCCTCTTCTCCCTCTTTTTTAAGGTGGGGAGCAGTGAGGAGGACGGGAGGGGAGGGAGGAGGGAGAGGAGAGGGCAGTCGAGAGGGAGGAGGTAGGCAGGGAGGTCTGAGGGAGGAGGAGAGGAGGTAGGCGGGGAGGTGAGAGGGAGGAGGGAGAGGAGGCAGGCAAGGAGGGCGGGGAGGGCGCAAACGGGAGGGGGAGGCAGGAGGGAGGGGAGGGGGTCGATGGGAGGGCACAGACGGGAGGAGGAGGGAAAGAAAGAGGAAGGGAGAAGCAGGAGGGGGAGGCGGGAGGAAAGGAGGGGGTTAACCCCCAACCTTTTGCGCACGCAATAGGTTGGGGGTTAATCCCTCCCCTACCCTAAGCCCCCTAAGGGCTTTAAATTTTTATTTTATTTTTAAAGACAAAAAAATTAATTTAATTTAATTTAAAGAAGGAAAAAAAGACGAAAAAAATTAATTAACTTAATTTATTTTAAAAAGAAGTTAAAATAAATAAAACTTAAAAAATTAAAAAAAATAAATTAAATTTTAAATATAAAAATAAATTAATTAATTAAATTTAAATAATTAAAAAAAAGATGAAAAAAATAAATTAATTTATTTTATTTTAAAAATTAAAAATAAATAAAACTTAAAATAATATTTAATTAGAAATTTATTTAATATTTTGACTTTGAAAATCATTGTAATTCTCATTTTTTATTTTTGATTGTTTTTCAGAAAACTATGGCTTCCAGTTTTTGTTCCAAGGTGTCTTTCAAATACCTTGAACATGCTTGGTATTTTATGGAGCGCAAATCAAAGTATTTTTTGGTGATCACTGCAGAGAATGTGTCAAGCATGAAATATTCTCCAGAGGTAGTAAGAAATGGTGGCATGGTCTCAAACATCAACATTAAAGAAAACAATTTGGTAGAAGTTCTGTGTAAAGGAAAGAATGACAAGGTGGTTTACAAGTTACAAGTTACGCACAAGCACTTCTTGAAGCCCTTACTAGATTCAATTGAGGGATCCAAGAATTACTTAGTGCCTTAGAAGCATTAAAGAAAATGTGGGATGCATTTCCAAGTGGTGGTGTTGTACCTTCAGCAGCAGTAAGTGCAGCAGTAAGTACGCCATCTATAACATGTAACCCTCAAGTTGTACCACCAATATCTGTGGCGATAACTATGGTAACTCCGGCAAGAGTAACTACAATATTTGCGGCAGTAACTACAGTATCTCCAATTGTACCTACACCATCGACTGCTGCAACTACAGGAACAAGAAGGAGTGATCGTGGAGCAGATTCAAGTTCTACAGCTATTCCCAGAAAGAGAGCAAAAATAACTCCTACTCCACGTGCAGATCGTTCAAGTGCAGGTTATTTAAAACCAGGTGAAAATTTGGATAGCGATGAACAGGAGGATCCGCAAGAAGAAGATACAAGTCTCGAAGACTTTTCTATAAGTGTGACAGACTTACATCCTCCAGAGGATGAGGGGTACATTTGGGGATTTTCACAAT
Organism: Dipteris shenzhenensis; assembly: GCF_047967505.1. NCBI lineage: Eukaryota > Viridiplantae > Streptophyta > Polypodiopsida > Gleicheniales > Dipteridaceae > Dipteris > Dipteris shenzhenensis. The sequence continues at coordinate 5,231,789 of NC_141612.1, forward strand.
TCAGCGTAGCCACAATGCTTATTGATCGAGCTTCATTGTTCACAAATCAAAGAAAGCTAGATAAGACATTTGCACGCAAATTGTATGAAGATATGAGGAAAACAAGAACTCCAGTTGCCACTAATATCACTCTTCATCCTATGGCGTTTAAGAGACTTCAAGAAGATGATCCTACATTGCCTGATGTCACATTTCAAAAGTGCATGGACTTTGTTGATGCTTTTGAGAACTTTAGGAGTGACTTTGTTCATGGAGAGGCTTTGTACCAAAGCCGATATGGGACTGACATTGAGAAGAGATACATGCTGGCAAAGAATAGATTCTTGGAAAGATGCAGATTTGAGCCCATTGATGGGCAACACTTTTGTGAAGCTTGCAGGATCGCCCTTGATGAGGGAAGAAAAGGAAACTTGCCATAGATTGAGTGGATGGAAAAGTTTCAACGGGTCATTTGTCATATATGCATATTTGACGATGACTCGAAGTACATTCTAGAATCAAAAAGGTTGAATTCTACTCCATTTAGGTTGAAAAAAAGCTCTTCTCTTTCTAAGATCTTGATAAAGGCAAGGGAGTTATGGATGGGTTGTGGAAAGCCACAAACAGTGAAGGGCAGGAGACCTACATCTGAGTACATGGCAAAGAGGACTCGGTTCTATAGATGCTTGAAAGGTGTTGTAAGCAATACGCAAGGCATACCAAGTAATAAGGTTGAGGCAAAGGATTTGAACACCGCCATTGCAAGATACAGGGATGTTACTTGCATTGTCTTCTACGAGGACTCAGTGTTTCAGAGCATGGTGGATGTTTGCCAAGCATATGAAACAGGGAAGATATCCTTTGAGGCACCAGAGCACACAGCAACTCAGAGGAAAGAAATAAAGAAACCGATGTTTATTGTTTGGTGGAGAGCATTAAGGTTTGTTCCAAATGCAATAACAGAAGAAGTATGCAAGAAGATCCTAAGGGGTGACTGCTTCTTTGGAAAGAAGAGCAAGCATAGCAACTTGGATGAAGTGGTCACCCGAATGATTCAAAGTGAGGCTGCTCTCTCGGCACTATTATTTTTATTGAAATCTGATGATAAGTTAGCTGGCAAGTCAATTGATGTGGATAAGAAGAAAGCACTTAGCCTAGGTTAACTCCTTGATAAGACATGGGCTAGAAAGTGGTTGGCTTCAATGGATGCAGATGCCACACCAACAAAGGATCTAAGAGCTAAAATGCAAAAGGTTGTTGAGACATAATATATGGACATCAAGAAAAAGGCCTTGCAGTCCACTGCCCAAGGTAGAGCAATTGGTGGTTTAGATGATGGTTCTCCATTCAGCTTCTCCTATGATATCCTGCTATCGAAGAATGATATAAAATTTGCACACATCAATAGCATTGATACAGAGCATTTCATAACAATGAGCGGTCATGCTTGGGAGAAGCCATGCGTATTTTTCATAGATGAATTGCAAGACCTTGCAGTGTCATGAATAGTTGAACTTGTGCGGTTTATCATAGAAGGTCCTATGGCAGATAAGAAAAGATCAACGTTGGTCTTGTTCATGACAGAATCACAAAGGGATGCCTTGTATGCGAGTTTGAAATCTGCATTTGGGTATTTACTTTCAAAAGTATACCATGGTATAGTCCTACGCAATCATATGACGGTCTTGGAAGGCACTCCCATTCAAGTCTTGTAGCCTTTCTTGAGGTGCTTCTTATCCAGGGGTGGTGGCAATCTAATAAAAATTCCTTTAAGGACTCTCAAGCTTCATTACTTTGAGGACAATAAGGTTAAGCTTGATGCAGCAATGGTGGATTACAGAAAGCCGATGGATCCTGATGTGATACTAGAGATGACAAAGAATTTATTGAATGATGGGTGGGAAGTAGCATTGTATCGAATGGGTTTTGCTGCTGAGAAATTGCTACGCCAAGGTAGAAATGTAAATGTCATTGATACTCCCCATCAAATTGAGTTCTTTGACACATATTACAGTTGCACTACCTTCTTTGAAGAGGGAAATGTCAAAGAAGAGGGTAGTGAGAAAAATGTCAAAGACGAGGGTAGTGAGTCTGAGGGTGATGATTCTAGCTCAGGTGATGATGAGGATGAAAGCTTTACATCCGATGACTTACGCCAAGAAGAAATCCGCACAAAGAATAAGGGTGATCAATTGTCAACTAGAGTCAAGGAGGTTCACTCATCATACGGGAAGGCTCGTGGCAGCAAGAAGTAGTAGTACAGCACGTCACAGGAAAAGGTAAGGCTAAAGAGGTGGAAGCACTTCCCTTGAAATTAAAAGTGAGGAAGGCACCCTTGATCTTGGGTGAAGGACATGCAAGTGGATCAAGCAAGGAAGCCTTACTCAAAGAACATATGGACGAGGCAAAGCATGACTAGGAGGAGTTACCAGGAGGCATAGATGGTTCTTCAACCATGATCTTACAGACTCTAGAGTAGCCTACTAGTCAGGAACCTAGTAGCCAGGTCCCTACTCACCAAGAACTTGGTCATGAGACTCTAGAGCAGCCTACTAGTCAGGTGCTTGGAACTGAAGAGCAAACTACTGAGGACCTTGCTACTGAGACTCCAGTCTTAGAGCACCCTATTAGTCAGGACCCTGGTAGTCAAGGGCCTGGCATTGAGGACATTGGTACTGAGTAACATGATGGCTGACGGCTTTGTAATCACAAGTTTTGAACTTCTATGTAAAGCGAATATCTAATAAAAAGTTTACTAGTTTTTTTATTTCTTTACTCTCATTATTGTGTATAAATATTGTTTATGAGGTCCATTTTATACTTAATGGTGTATTTTAAACTTTATCTCAAATGTATTTTTATAGTTAAGGGTGTTTTTTAATACCAAGTGAGGTGTATATGTACACCAGTTACACATAAAAGGATTTATCTACACTACCTTTCTAAGGGGATTATGTAAACCACCTTTCTAAAAGAAATGGTCATAAAGGTGTGTGCACACCACTTATAAATAAAGGTGTTTATTTACACCACCTTTCTAAGAGAATTGGTCATCTACTATTGGTCATCTATTGATGTTCTTAGGTGATAGTAGCTCAATTCACAAGAAGTTATGAAGATGTTTATGTAGACCACCTTTGTAAGAGATTTTTGTGAAGTTATGAAGATGTTTATGTAGACCACCTTTGTAAGAGATTTGGTTATGCATTGATGTTCTTAGTACTTAATCATCAAATCTTTTGTTTTGAGTTGTCAAATCTAGTTCAAAAAACAACATTACTAGTATATTTAAAATTTTTGGACTGTTTTTTAGTCCATTTATCAAATTGGACTTTACACAAGTCCAAAAATTTTGAATAGTGTGCTTGTAATGGAATGCAATCTTCAGTCCTTCTTTGATTCCCCAGAATCACCATCTTGAAGAAAGGCCTACTTCATGATGTTGATCTTGAGGGAAGGTGTTGAGAGATCACCCTGGGGGATTCACTCTTCATGAAAGGGGGACGTCACCTACGTGCATGAACTTCAAGAAAACCCCGTATTTAAGATCCATGTAGGATGATAAAACACCCCTATTTAAGCTTATAAGATACCACCAAAATTCTATTATGTCCCCCCTTTCCTTAAATGTATGTTCTTTCTCAAGCATTTAGATCGCACAATAAGAAAATTTAGATTACTTTCCCTATGACTATTTAAAACCATACACAAAACCAAACTTGTTTGGACTAGTTATCCAAGGTAGCCTATACTATGTCCCCCCCTCTTAAATATGGCATGGCCCCCCTAACTTAAATTCAATATTGGGAAAAAATAAAAGGCCCCCCACCCCTAATGTATAAGCTTATGCCTCATTAAAAGAAACCCCCCTATTGTACACTCACGTGATATCATAAGTTTCCTCTTGTGAATCCCCCGGGGAGATCACACTCAAAATCATGTGATCATATGTGCATAGCACTAACACTTATAGAGTGCTATAAAGGAAAGGGTTAGATGCCCTAACCCTAACCCTAAATGGGTTTGTATATATTCTACATTTTCAACTAAATCTAGTGTACAGTTAGTCATTTGTGGTGTGCTCTCTAGTTGTGTCCTGTCTCTTCATCTCCACTCTTCTCCTCTCCCCTCTTCATATTTTTTTTGTTTGGCTTTAGATTTGGACAAAATTCTAAGGCATAATTGTAGAGTTACTCGTGCTCTAAATTTTGAGCCCAAAAGCTCCCAAAACGGAGTCCTGGTTCAAATTTATAGGCGCTTTAGTATTTCTATATTTGTTATGACAAAATTCGATGACAACATTGATTTTTGTCATAACTCATGACAAAATTCGATGATATCATTGATTTTTGTCATAACTTATGACAAAACTCGATGCTATTATATCGAGTTCTATCATAATCATGCCAAAATTTAATGATATCATCTACTTTCATCATAACATTTGCTACAACTCGATGTTGTCATCAAATTTAGGGTTAACTTTATAACATGCTTGATGATATCATCAAATTATGCCATTATTTGCCATTTTTTAAAGGGTTTAGGGTACTTTTTGGGCAAAAAGTGACTTGCAATACCACATTAAAAATTCATTTTTTTGCATGTTTTTCCCTAATTGCCTTTCTTTTTTGCATGATTTTTCCCTAGTCACCTCTCTTACAGAGTTGCCTATGATCTTCCAAGTTTGATTTTTTATCTCAGCCACATAAAAATTGCTTATGGTCTTCCAAGCATCTCTTAGAGAGTCGCCTGTGATCTTCCAAGCCTGCTTTTTTATCTCAGCCACATAAAAATTATGGTAAATATGATGAGGTGCAAGCATCATCATTAGAGCCTCAACCTCCTCTTCATGATGAGGGTGATGAATTTGTTGAGATAGAGTATGAAGCTACTGAGGAAATTGGAATATATTCAACTATTGTATAAGAATAAGAGATTACTACCATAATTGTTTGATAAGACAAGCATAGATTGTAGCAGATCTCTCTCAACTCACAATTCCTACTTATCTCCATGGATTTCTTTTCCTTTAATGTGGGAAAAAAAAAAAGTATTGCTAGAGCTATTGTTAGCTACCTCCAAGGTTGGGTGGAGAGAGGTATTGGAGAAATGCTTTGCTGACAAATTCTATTCAGCTCTTGGTGCAATAAGATTCACTGAAATACTTCACAAGCTCTTGAGCAACGCTCTTGCTTCTTCCCTTGCAACCTCGTATTCTCTATCTCTTTGCATCTTCCAGTTCTCAAGAAAAGTTGCTGCTATGCCACGCATTGTAATTTTCCTATGTCTTCCTTGCTCTCTTGCATTATAGCACCATTCAGTCGTCATCAGTCCTTTCCATGAACAAAGCAAGACTCTTCCACTAGAACAAGTTTTTAGTGTTCCCAAATTGTGCAATCGATTGATGGCCATGCTTTCTAGAAGTACCAAACAAAATCTCAGTCAAACACTGTGGAAATTACCTAGACATTGTTGAAAGCCGATGAATCTACACTGAGAGAAGAGCTTTAGAGTGCCTAAAATCTTTGACTTCTCAGCTTCTACCAACTCTATATCTTCACTTCCCTTCTAACACACATATACAAGGAGGTCATAAGACCTTTCACACCCATACTATAAAGATGACACATCGTCCTATATATCCACACTCCACACTATATCCATATAGTCTATACATCAACAAGGAGTCCATGCTAGAAGACACAGAGCAGTAGGAATTAGCCATCATGTATAGGGAGGTCTTTGGAAAGCTCGCTACCTACACACTATCCCCACGCACAATCCCCCAAACACTTTAGATGCACTTCAACACACTCTGCACACAAAATCTCATCTTCCACGTTGATCTCATATCCCCTCTCCTGCCCAACACCCTCCCAACCAACACCTCTCCCACCCAACACCTCTCCCACCCAACACCCTCTCGACCATCCTTTGTCAAAAACTCGACCATTTTCGCCCCATTCTAGCTATGTCCTACTTCTCACTAGATCTTCAGCCCATCAGCCTATCTTTATTCCATCCCTCTGATCTTCAATCCTTATACTTCCACCCCATTATCTTAAACTTCCAAGCATGTTATCAAGTAATCACCGAGTCCAGCAATTCTCAATAGGATGACAACGTGATCCAGCTAGCCAAACCCAATGAACTAAGCCCATAGGTATGTACTCTCAAAAGCATACAAGCCGACGTCGACTTGATGTAGACCTATGGCCGAGATTCGGTAGTTCAAACTCAACAACATTTATCCACCTATCACTCCATGGCCTACCACCCCCTTGGCATCATCAATTTGTTCAACAAGGTACTACAAGCTCTTCTGGACTCACACGAGTCCTTAGTGAGCAATTGTGAAATGATTCATGTAGCGTACCCCAAATTTGTCACCGAGGAGGATGGTTAGGAAGCCATCTCTATCTTTAACACTACCCCCCCCTTATATATTCCTCAACCCCATCCCACACACCCCACAAATCCCACCCACCCCCTATGCAACTTGCCAGTCTCATTTTGCCTCCCCTTCCCTACACAAACTAGCTCAAGTACTCCTCCAATGCCTCCAAAACTAGCACCACATAGCACGGGACCTTCTTGTCGACCTCACAAATGAAGATCTCAATACATTGTTGCCAGCCAGTAATTATTGTCCACAGGCCGATTGACCTTTCATTCGTAGGGAATGCAGAGGAGGATCCCATTCTAAATGTGGATGATAATGTTCCTCCAGTACCCCACTCATCACTGCTAGAAGATGTAAAATGGCATCCTAACCTCCAATCCTTCCAAGACTTACCCAAAAATGCTCTCATGCATCACTAGAAGGCACAACTCGAAGGCTCCCGCCTTCACCTATACGAAATAAAGGAAGTTTAACCCCTCACTATGTTTATCACTTAGTTCTTCAATGACTAGAGGCAAGCCAACTCGAAGCGCACATGTGGTGGCTACAACTTAGCTCCATACATGCATATTCCTCTCACCAACATGGACGCAGGCCATCAACCCCATTGGTGTATTGTTGACATATCGAGCTCCACTCGTGATATGCCAGGGTTACCATTGTGCATTTATGTCACCGACTTGCTAGCTGCAGATGCAGTTGGTACAACGCCCATAGCACAAATACGCAAGCCAGGAAAAGGCTATTGGGAGTTCATTATTGGAGCTGAACAAGAACCAGTTATTCCTAATGTTCCCAATCAATAAGAGTTGTAGGCATTTAAAGGCTGGCATGAGAGAGCTAGAAAAGTTATGTATTGGCTGTCTATCACTATTTCAGATTCTATGATTGTGCATATTCAAGATGCAAGCATGCCAAAGGAGGCATGGGATACTTTGAGAAAAATGTATAGCACAAATACGCAAGCCAGGAAAATGCAGCTCAAGCAGGAGTTGCATAATGTGCAAAGAGAAAATATGAGCATCAATGACTACCACATGAAGGTGAAGAAGATTGCAGATGCACTTGCTTCCATTGGGTCGCCAGTGGAAGATGATGATTTAGTTTCTGTGACCTTGATGTTGGTAAACTGAAAGGAAAGGAAAGAGTGGACACAAACTCAGAATACTTGCATTACTTGCTTGTAGAATGAAGAAGAGTGAGGTCCTTAAGTAGGCACCTCATACATGCTCACTGACATCACTGATGACTTCAGATCTCCACAATCATCTCCTCAATCTGCTCCTAGATTCTCTCAATCATCCTATGTGGCTCTTCCACCACCTAACTGTGCTTGTGGGCACCTAACTGTGCCTCTAACACTCACACATAGAAACCAAGGTGTGCCTGAGGCATACACCTTGAGATATCCCATCACTTGAATGGTCTAGGAAAGGATTATGCACAATTCTAGACATCCATTGCCATCCGTGAAAAATTTCTTGATTTTGAGGAGTTGATTGCTCTTCTAATTTCTGAAGAGCAGAGAAATGGTGGTGCATCTTCTTCAGGAGAAACTTCAAAAGAAATTGTCTTCTACTCAAATGCTAGAAGAGGTAGAGCAGGCCGATCTAGAGGCCATGGTAGAAATTAGAATATGCAGCAAATTCAAGAAAACCAAACCTATGGAGGAGGACATGGTAACCTTAGAGGCAGGGGGAGCCAAAGAGGTCGTGGTGGATGGCAGAGAGGCCAAAATGCAAACAGCAATGTTGAATGCTACTACTATGGTAAAATGGGTCATATGGCTAAAGAGTGCTACAAAAAGCAGAATGACATCATGAATGGAAGATTGCAGCAAGGTAATTATGCATCCTCTAGTAGACAGGGTGATGATAGAAATGAGCATTTGTTTATGGTGCAGCACATGACCAATTGTGTGAAAAGTGTAGAAGAAAGCAATGATGTGTGGTATGTTGACTCAGGTGCATCAAACCACATGACAGGTCATGCGGAATGGATGTAGGATGCAAGGAAAATGGAAAGACCAAGCTTTGTGAAGACTGGTGATGATACTACGCATCCTATTGTGCAGATTGGTAAAGTTTCTTTGTCTATGCAGGATGGGAAAAAGAAATACCTGTCTGATGTATTTCATGTCCCAAATGTCACCAAGAACCTGGTTTATCTTGGTCAAATGGTTGAGCAGGGCTTGCAGGTCAGATAATCCTCATGGATGCTTTGTTAAGGATATGAAAAATAAAGGTCACTTGATAGCAAAAGGGAAGAATAAGGGCAACGTTGGATTCGGACATGCTTGAATTGAGTGCAGTAATGTTTGCACATGGGACCGATGTAGTTGCAAATATTGATATCTGACATAAACGCATTGGTCATGTTAATGTACAGCGACTTAAATTAATGCAGGCCCAAAATATTATTGTAGGATTGCCTAAGTTCATGGTTTCAGAAATGCATAAGGTATGTGAAGCCTGTCAATTTGGAAAACAAGCAAGGAAACCATTTCCTAGACATGTTCAAGAGAGTAAGAGGCCATTGGAATTAATCCACTCTTATGTGTGGACTACTAAAGCTGCATCTATTGGAGGCTGTCATTATTTTATCACTTTTATTGATGACTACAGCAGAAAAGTTTGGGTGTATTTTATGAAAAAGAAAAGTGAAGTGTTTGGGCATTTCAAATCTTTTAATGCTATGGTTGAAAAAGAAATAGGCTTGCAAATAAAATGCCTAAGGTCAGATGGAGGGGGAGAGTACCTCTCAAATGAGTTTGCAAGCTTCCTGTAGGAGCATGGCATAAAGCAGCAATATTCATGCAGTCATACCCCATAGCAAAATGGACTTGCAAAAAGGAAAAACTGTAGAATCCCATAGGATAGAATAGATGCATCTTGCAAGAGGTGTGAGAGCACAATGAAAGAAAGATGGTAGCTCTCTATTATGGATTGTGAGAGAGAGGACTCTCTCTTATAGAAAGGGGGAGAAGGTAATACCTTCCCTACATAAGTGGCAATCATCCCCTACATCACTGGGAATCAGTCCCTACATCAGTGGGATTGCCTTTGTCTTACATCATCACTTAGGTCACACACTAGACACATCATAGCACTTGATGTGCCTTTACAACACACACAAACACACACGTGACTCCCCTAGATGCACACATGCACCATAGAGCAAGCCCTTGATCATACTTATCCCAACATACCCCCCCTCAAGGGGTTGCCTCTTGCAGTGTCAAGGATACATCTAGTCTCATAGTTTCTCATGCCATCTCATGGTGGTCAAGGATAAATCTATCGCTAGGATCTCATGCTAGCAAGGGTTTCCAAGGGTGTGAGGTTCATAGAAATGGGATAGACAAAACACATATCACATGGTCTACATCATATGGTGACCAGAGGTGATTTACAAAATCTTTTTGGAGTACTACTCCAGGCAAAGAACCTCAAAATTTGACCAAGTGATGATAAACAAAAAAGTGCTTAAAAAGCATAGTCTTCATAGGAGGCCTCATCTTGTGGAGGCACATCAACTGAAAGTAGATTGGCAGTTTTTGACTTTGTAGTTGCTTCCTTTTTGGCTTTACAATACTTTTCATGGTGATTGTTTTTGCCACGATGTTTGCAAGGATTGATCTTGAAGCAATCTTTTGAGAGGTGATTAGTCTTCCCACAATGTCTGCAAGGTGAAAACTTGCCCTTTTGAGTTTTTATGGCATAGGCTATGTCATTGCCTCTCCGGAGTTCCATGTGCCTTTCTTCTTCTTGAAGAGCAGTAATAAGACATTCAAGAGTAGGATTAGGAAGATTTTTCAAAGTGGTAACAACATGATCATAATCTTCAAGCATACTTTTGAGAAACACTACCATTGCATCATCTGTAGTGATTGGAGAGTTGATAGAAGCAAGTTGAGTCATGAGACTCTGCATATGATTGACATGGACAGCCAAAGGAGTGCCACTAGCCATCTTCAATTCAAAGAAAGCAATCTTAAGTGACAATTTTGAGATGTGAGAGCTAGCAACAAAAATAATATCAAGCTTCTGCCAAGCTTTTGAAGGAGACTCCAAATCAGAAATGTGATGAATATAGTCATCTCCTAAGCCAAGAGCAATGATGCCATAGGCTTTCTCCTCTCTAGTAGGATCTCGTGCCAGGTGTGTCGGAGCTGAGGATTCTCCAGCATTAGAGGCTATTGAAGAAGAAGTTGAAGTAGGTTTGACAAGCCCCCAGAGGTTTTCCCTCATCAATGCAAACTTAACCTTCATTTACCATGTGTGAAAGCCTTTACCATTGAACTTATCCATATTCAAGAAGGTAGCCATGAGAGGGTCTAACCCAAAATGGGTAGTGTCTACTCTCTTACAAGGCTAGAAAGAGTTGAAAAACTTCAAAGTACAAGCATTTAGTGTAGCAAAGACTTGTAACCAAATTCCATACGACAAATCATAATGGAAATGATGCTTCAACTTGCATGCTTCATAGAGGTGGCTAAATGAAAGTATTCCAAGCAAATCCAGGTATAGCAACTTAAAGGAAAGCTATAGCCATAGTTGTATTGATGCTATTCAACACTTTAAAATATCAGAAATGCTAAAGTAGCATCTAATGTAGCATCAAACTCACAACATTGTCAAAACTATCCAAATCAGAGGCCTGAACTTGGAGGGTGCAATTCTCATAGCTCATAGCTCTATTCAAGGGGATTTTTATGCAGGAAGAAAGGCCTTATACCAAAGAAGGTCCACCACCAAGGAAGGGCACAATGTTGCACCAGGTCGCCATAGCCAAGCTTGAGAAGACGACTGGTTTTTTGTCTGCTGTGCCTCCATTTCTTGACCAAACGAGCTCAAATTTCAACAGTAGCTTGCTTGTAGTGTCATGCAGCTTGAGCTTAGAGGAATTTGCAAAAGGGTAAGCACAGAGGCAACATTATGCGATAGATCATCGAGTAGTCTTTGCGTTGGCGTTGTGCGTACAGAGGAGAACTCTCTAATTGCTTGCAGCTGGAAGGTTGCCCGTACACTAGGAGTCTATAGCTCAAAGGGTTTCAGCAATGGTTGCTTGTGGGTAGAGAACAGAGCTCTCACAGATTTGGGGAAGAAGGAGGAAAATGGAGAAGATGAAGAAGCTTTGAGAAACTAGTAGTTTATGCTAGAGAAAGCATCTAATGCTAGGCTAGGCTAGATCTAGAACCTAAGGCTCTGATACCAAGTGTAGAATCCCGTAGGATAGAATAGATCTAGCCTAGCATCTAATGCTAGGCTAGGCTAGATCTAGAACCTAAGGCTCTGATACCAAGTGTAGAATCCCATAGGATAGAATAGATGCATCTTGCAAGAGGTGTGAGAGCACAATGAAAGAAAGATGGTAGTTCTCTATTATGGATTGTGAGAGAGAGGACTCTCTCTTATAGAAAGGGGGATAAGGTAATACCTTCCCTACATAAGTGGCAATCAGCCCCTACATCAGTGGGAATCAGTCCCTACATCAGTGGGATTGCCTTTGTCTTACATCATCACTTAGGTCACACACTAGACACATCATAGCACTTGATGTGCCTTTACAACACACACAAACACACATGTGACTCCCCTAGATGAACACATGCACCATAGAGGAAGCCCTTGTTCATACTTATCCCAACAAAAACAGGCATATTGGAGAGATCTCGTGCCATTTTCAACGAAAAAGACCTCCCAGATTATTATTGGGCTCAAGCAGTTGCTATAGCAGTCTACATAATGAACAGGACTCCAACTGCAGCAATGCATGGCATGACACCAGCAGAGGAGAGGTATATTGGTAGGAAACTAGATATTTCTCATTTGAAAGTTTTTGGTTGCATTGCCTATGTTCATGTGCCAGATGAGTTGAGATCCAAGTTGGATCCAAAAGCTGAGAAGTGCATCTTTATTGGTTATTCTCTATAGCAGAAAGGGTATAGATGCTATAAACCTTCTACTCTTAAGTTTATAGTGAGCAAAGATGTTGTTTTTTATGAGAAGAGAAGTTGGTATAAACCATTAAATGTGATTGATGATGTAGATGCACAAAATGGTAATGTTGCACCGAATTCACAGCCGCAATCACAAAATATTAGTGGACTTGTGGTGTCCCCTAGCAGTGGTTCACATACTTCGCCATGGACAGGCAGATTGAGATCAGGAGAATCTCCTCAAAGCAATGCAGATAGTGGTATGCAAGTATCATGAAAAGGAAAAGAGAAAGTAGATCAGCCCATGGCTGATGTGAATGTAGGTCACTCTTATGTGGATGGTGAATCCAGTGGCTCAAAATAGAGCCTTGATGATGAGTTGGGTATTCCTTCTATTGTTACACCTAGAGTAAGGAAGATAAGGGATGTTTTGAGAGCATCTGGTAGTGAGCCTATTTTGCGTAGGTCTACCAGAGTTAAGTATCCTGTGGATAGGCTGAAATATGATGGATTTATAGCCATTCACTATGCCTATATGGTCAAAGTGATGCAAGAACCAGGACCCACTTCTTTTGAGCAAGCCATGAGAAAAGAAAAATGGGATAGGCTGAAATATGATGGATTTACAGCCATTCACTATGCCTATATGGTCAAAGTGATACAAGAACCAGAACCCACTTCTTTTGAGCAAGCCATGGGAAAAGAAAAATGGGAGAAAGCCATGGATGAAAAAATGGATGTCTTGGAAGCAAATGCTACATGGGAATTGGTGCCTTTGCCTAAAGACAAGAATGCAATTGGTTGCAAGTGGGTTTATAAGGTGAAGCACAATGCAGATGGTTTTGTGAGCAGATACAAGGCAAGATTACTTGTCAAGGGGTATGCACAAGACAAGATCAGTTGTCAAGGGGGCTTCTTGTCATTTATGTTGATGATTTGATCATCACAGGTGATAGTTATGAAGATATCCTTCATATGAAAATACTATTGAAGCAGAAGTTTGAGATGAAGGATTTGGGATAGCTACGTTATTTCTTGGGCATTGAGGTGATTAGATCCACAAGTGGGATATGGCTCTTGCAAAGGCAGTATGGATTGGACATGCTGTCCAAATGTGGGATGATAGGCTGTAAGCCTATTTCAGTTCCTTTGGAGCAGAATGTGAAGCTGAGTGCAGATGCAAGTGAGCTTCTGGAAGACCCTACTATGTACAGACGCATAGTAGGAAGTTTGATTTATATGACCATTACTAGGCCAGATTTAAACTATGCTATTAAGTTGGTAAGTCAGTTTATGCAGGCTCCAAGGAAACCACATTTGGATGCGGTTAGACGCATACTGAGGTATGTGAAGTCCACATTGCAGTATGGACTATTTTATGAGACTAGGATTCAGATATAGTTGCATGGATACACTGATGTTGATTGGGCTAGTATTATTTCTGATAGATGATCTACCAGTGGATACGTGTTCTCTTTTGGGAGTGCTGCAGTCACTTGGAGTAGCAAGAAATAGCCTACATCTGCCTGGTCAATCACAGAGACTGAGTATAGGGGTGCAGCAATGGCTGCATGTGAGGCAGCTTGGTTGCATAAGCTACTTTATGATATGCATCAGTCTACAGATGGGCCAGTTGTCATTTATTATGACATTATGAGCAGTATACACTTGGCAAATAACCCAGTCTATCATGCTAGAACAAGGCACATTGAGGTGCATTATCACTATGTGTAGGAGAAGGTTCTAGTAGGTTCTATTGATCTAGTTTATGTTAGCACAGAGGATCAGGTAGCTGACATATTCACGAAGGCATTGGGTGCAGAGAAGCTGCGCAAGTTTAGAGATCTGCTTGGTGTGCAGCAATTGGGATTGAGCTCGAGGGGGACTGTTGAGATATCGAGCTCCACTGGTGATATGCTAGGGTGATCGTTGTGCATTTATGTCACTGAATTGTTAGCTACAGATGCGGTTGGTACACTGCCCATGAATAATAGCTGGATGATAGCTATCTTTATGTACTCTAGTTAGTGGCTCAGTTAGTATGACACCTAGGTTAGCTGAGTTTGGTTTGAGACCCACATATAGGGTTCATCTATTCCTTTCGTAAGAAGAAAGAGAGTTCTTTTGGCTTTCACAAATAAGAAGAGGAAAACTGTTTTCAGCCTCCCTCTTTGTGTGTATTCCCCCATTGTGTATGTGAGAAAGCTGCAAGTGAGACTCCTTACTCTCCCACTCTCTTCACATGTATACCCTTTTTTAAGAAGGAGCAATTTTTGCACTACTATCACAACACCCCCCAGATCCATCCCGTCTATATGCCCATGGAATGACGATAGTCTAGGGCTCACTTCTCGAAGCTCCAATAAAAAGATCCCAATATCATGTACAGCTTCCCTAGGTACAACTTCCTCAAGGAAATGACTCAAGAAGGATTTTGATTTTGCCTTCGGCCATTCAATGATACCTATGGCTCAGTAGTAGTGGTGCACTTCAACCACCTTATCCTCCTACTATTCTAGGATCTCCCTGCCCACAATTGTCCAAATGATGATAAACTTCACAATCTCAACAATCAGCTTGTCTTCGACCCTGACATCGGCCCTAGGTCGATTTCAAATCTGCAAGGATGTGGCAATGAGAATAGTAGCACTACTCAAATTGACCCAAGGATACATCTTAAAATGTGTGTGTTGGGGGGAGGAGGGGGGAGAGAGACACAGAGATAGAGAGACAGAGACAGAGACAGAGACAAAGATAGAGAGACAGAGACAGAGACAGAGACAGAGAGAGAACATCTGTATGTGTGAATAATCATCAAATAGACATTAGGTCGATTTGTAAAGCCTAGCCATTGTGGCAATGAGAATAATGGCACTGCTCAAATCTACCCAAGGTCAATTTTCAATACATCTTAGAATGTGTGTGTGTGTGTGGGGTGGGGGGAGGGTGGGAGGGTGGGATGTGGAAATGATAATAATTGCACTGGTCAAATCAACCCAAGGTCGATTTATCAAGTAAACTTTCAGATTTAACAATATTTCAAAGCAATCTAATTCATAAGATTCATTAAAAAATATGTATGATATTCAAAGAAGTTATCCATGTACATGTGGAGTGGTGTACTAAAAAGCAATCAGCATAGCCAATACTATTGTAGCAAGAACTATAGGCATCAGAGAATTCAGGTCTACAGCTAGAACTATAAGCATCAAAGATTTTGGGTCTACTCTAGTCGTGTCATTTAAAAAATTTGTATACATAAGAGCCTATATGAATTTGAGTTTGGCAACTACTCGACTACATCTCATATGATATTCCTCATAATTATTAAGAAAGTCCAATCAGCAAGAGTCTCCTTGAGTTTGAGTTTGAAGCCCAATCAATATTCATTGACAAATGTAAAAGTTCAGCCCTATAAGTAGCTAAAGATTATAAGAAGGTATAAGTGATCATCAATTCCATTTTCAATTTTCAATTTCTTCTTTAAGTAGGTATGCAATTCATATTGTATGTAATTGACCTAATGTCATAAATAGGAACAAGAAGAATTGAAACAAGATTTATTCATGGTAGGGTAGAGCAAAAACCAATTACTTTAAGCAAGAAAACCTTCTACTAATATTAAATCACGACCAAGCATAGTAGTGGCTATCCGTTTTTGTGCATCTTATTACCTGTTGGGATGCATTTGCTACTTACAAAGTGTTGTGGAGTTTTCAAGAAAAGAAAAAATCAATTACAACCAAACTTACTTCAACAATTTAGTCTCCTGGAGGCATCAAAAATTCCATGCTCAATTTAGCTTGATCATAATCCGTGGTCTTATTAGAAATTTTTGGTGTACCCAAGCCTAATCAATCTTGTGTTGGAGGATTCTTATATACAGCAAAAACCCATGTAAGTAAGTTTCCAAAAAATTGTCAAGATCCCTTTCGCAAATTCAGGATCGAAGTATGTAATCGAATTACAACAAACCGAAATTCGATTCATGTTTTTGAATCAATTGGAATAGCAAACCATATCAAGAGAAGGTAAGGACTTTTCCAAAGTTCAATCATATACTAAATCTTTTGTAAGGGAAATTGTAGCTTCCTATTATTACAAAAAGGCTTGGTATAGTCCCAAATATGTACTTTTTTCTTATGACCAGTCATTGTATCTACCTTTGTGAGCTTTTGTCTAGTATCCAGTAAAGCTTAAACACAATTTTAGCAACCCAATTGCACCTATGTCTATAGGTATGGCTGCAGGTACCAAAGGAGAAGGAGAAGCTAGTCCAAGGTGTTGAGGTTAAGAGCATGAAGTATGTTTGACTCTAGAGTCTTTTTGCAAGCAACTCACTGTGAAAGCCACCTTTACATGACATATTTCTCAAGTTAACAAGTATAATCTCAAGCTCGATTATAATTTACCCTTCAAATTTATGGCACCACACTACAGCTATAGCATCAGTCAATTGAGGGGAAGACCCATTCTTATCTTAATGGCTATACTATAGCTCATACTCCAACACTCCAAGTGTATAAGCACATTGTTACCATCACCTTATTTTCATGCAAGAAAGGAATTGGTCTTATCCTTAGAGATGTTATATTATCCAGCCATGGATGTTATGCATTATCCAACCATGGAAGCCATTTATCTAAAGAGAGTGGGAGAGAAGCAAGAAGTCTCACTTGCAGCTTTCTCACATACACAATGGGGGAATATACACACAGGTGGAGCCTCAAAACAGTTTTCCTCTTCTTAGTTGTGAAAGCCAAAAGAACTCTAAGTACAAAAGAATAGGTGAACCCTGAATGTGGGTCTCAAACCAAACTCAGCTAACTAAGGTGGCATACTAACTGAGCCACTAACTAGAGTACATAAAGATAGCTATCATCCAGCTATTATTCATGGGCGGTGTACCAACCGCATCTGCAACTAACAAGTCGATGACATAAATGCACAACGGTCGCCCTAGCATATCACGAGTGGAGCTCGATATCTCAACACTCCCCCTCGAGCTCAGTCCCAATTCTTGCACACCAAGTAGGTCTTTGAACTTGAGTAGCTTCTCTACACCCAATGCCTTTGTGAATATGTCAGCTACCTAATCCTCTGTGCTATGTGGCCTGGTAATAGTCATATAAATCAAACTTCCTACTATGCGTCTGTACATAGTAGGGTCTTTCAGAAGCTCACCTGCATCTACGCTCAACTTCACATTCTACTCCAAAGGAACTGAAATAGGTTTACAGCCTATTGTCATCCCATATTTGGACAGCATCTCCAATCCATACTGCCTCTACAAGAGCCATATCCCATTTGTGGATCTAATCACCTCAATGCCCAAGAGGTAATGCAGCTCTCCCAAATCCCTCATCTCAAACTTCTGCTTCAATAGCATTTTCACATGAAGGATATCTTCATCACTATCACCTGTGATGATCAAATCATCAACATAAATGACAAGCAACATAATGCCTTTCTCTATTTTTCTCACATAAAGTGAGAAATCTGCCTTGGAAATCTGAAAGCCAATAGTGACAAGATACTATCCTATCTTGTCAAACCATGCTCTGGGGTGCTTGCTTCAAGCCATACAAGGCTTTCTTCAACCTGCAAATGAACTCAGGATGAACAGCATGAACATAACCTGGTGGCTGCTCCATATATACCTCTTCTTGCAAATCACCATGTAAGAAAGCATTCTTTACATCCGTCTGATGTAAAGACCATCCCTTTGATGCAACCATAGAAATGACTGCTCTTACAGTCACCATCCTTGCAATCGGACTGAATATTTGTTCATAATTAATGCCATATGTCTGTGCATACCCCTTAACAACTAATCTTTCCTTGTATCTATTCACAGAACCATCTGCATTGTGCTTCACCTTATAAACCCACTTGCAGCCAATTGCATTCTTGTCTTTAGGCAAAGGCACCAATTCCCATGTAGCATTTGCTTCCAAGGCATCCATGGCTTTCTCCCATTTTTCTTTTCCCATGGCTTGCTTAAAAGAAGTGGGTTCTTGTATCACTTTGACCATATAGGCATAGTGAATGGCTGTAAATAAATCATATTTCAGCCAATGGCCTCTTACTCTCTTGAACATGTCTAGGAAATGGTTTCCTTGCCTGTTTTCCAAATTGAAAAGCTTCACATACCTTATGCATTTCTGGAACCTTGAACTTAGGCAACCTTGCAACAATATTTTGGGCCCACATTAATTTAAGTCGTTGTACATTAACATGACCAATGCGTTTATGCCAGATATCAATATCTGCAACTACACCGGTCCCATGTTCAAACATTGCTACACTCAATTCACGCATGTCCGCATCCAACATAAACATCTTGCCCTTCTTCTTCCCTTTTGCTATCAAGCGACCTTTATTTTTCATATCCTCAACAAAGCACCATGAGGATTAAATCTGACCTGCAAGCCCTGCTCAACCATTTGACCAATAGAAACCAGGTTCTAAGTGATATTTGGGACATGAAATACATCATACAAGTATTTCTTTTTCCCATCCTGCATAGACAAAGGAATTTTACCAATCTGCACAATAGGATGTGCAGTATCATCACCACTCTCCACAAATCTTGGTCGTTCCATTTTCCTTGGATCCTGCATCCATTCTGCATGACCTGTCATGTGGTTTGATGCACCCCTAATGCACCTGAGTCAACATACCACACATCATTACTTTCTTCTACACTTGTCATAGAATTGGTCATGTGTTGCACCATAAACAAATGCCCATTTCTGTGATCACCCTATCTACTAGAGGATGCCAAATGGCCTTGCTGCAATTTTCCTGTCATAATGTTATTCTACTTTTTATAGCAGTCTTTAACCATATGACCCATTTTACCACAGTAATAGCACTCAACATTGTTGTTTGCATTTTGGCCTCTCTGCCATCCACCATGACCTCTTTGGCTCCCCCAGCCTCTAAAGTTACCACGTCCTCCTCCATAGGACTGGTTTTCTTGAATTTGCTGCATATTTTGATTTCTTCCACGGCCTCCAAATCGGCCTGCTCTACCTCTGCCTCTACCTCTTCCAGCATTTGAGTAGAAGACAGCTTCTTTTGAAGTTCCTGCTGAAGAAGATGCACCACCATTTCTCTGCTCTTCAGAAATTAGAAGAGCAATCAACTCCTCAAAATTAGGAAAATTCTCACGGATGGCAATGGATGTCCGGAATTGTGCATAATCCTTTCCTAGACCATTCAAGTCACAGAAACTAAATCATCATCTTCCACTGGCGACCCAATAGAAGTAAGTGCATCTGCAATCTTCTTCACCTTCATGTGGTAGTCATTGATGCTCATATTTTCTCTCTCCACATTATGCAACTCCTCCTTGAGCTACATTTTCCTGGATTGCGTATTTGTGCTATACATTTTTGTCAAAGTATCCCACACCTCCTTTGGTGTGCTTGCATCCTGAATATGCACAATCATAGAATCTGAAATACTGATAAATAGCCAGTACATAACTTTTTAGGCTCTCTCATGCCAGCCTTTAAATGCCTGCAACTCCTGTTGATTGGCAACATTAGGAATAACTGGTTCTTGCTCAGCTCTAGTAATGAACTCCCAATAGCCTTTTCCCTTAAGGAAATTCGTCATTCTGAACTTCCATGCTTGGAAGTTGTTCTTGTCAAGCTTTTCAGTGACAATTTGTGAAAGAGCATCAGACGCCATTACAGAACACTGCAAAATATTCTATCACTGCAAAAAAACACAACTTCTGCCTCACAAGGGCAAATCTGCAAAACTGACGAAAGTGGTATATGACCACACAGTCACTTCCTAGTGATGATTATGCATCAATAGGCAATAAGAATGATTTTGTCACTCCCAATATCTCTGCGCACATGCATACGATGTAATTTCTTCGATAACTTTTCACCGACCTGCAGAACAGTGGTCGCATAGCAAAAACAAGGCACTTTCTTGAGTGCCTACAGAAAACTTCCACCACCAAAACAGGCCCCGAAATGGCCCCATAGCATATACTGCCCTTTCGCCACACTGGGAAGGGCGTCCCAATCTAAGGTAGTGCATTCTTGCACTTTTCAACTGTGCTACCTGTAGATATTTTCTCCCAAACTCGAAAAAAAAGGAAAGCAACATTGATCCTCTTACTAGGACACCGCAAACTTGGTTTGCTTTCTTGAGCTCCTTACCACGAACCGAGCTCTGATACCATGTGAAGAGAGTGGGAGAGAAGGAAGGAGTCTCACTTGTAGCTTTCTCACATACACAATGGGGGAATATACACATAGGTGGAGGCTGAAAACAATTTTCCTCTTCTTAGTTGTGAAATCCAAAAGAACTCTAAGTACAAAAGAATAGGTGAACCCTATATGTGGGTCTCAAACCAAACTCAACTAACTAAGGTGGCATACTACCTGAGCCACTAACTAGAGTACATAAAGATAGCTGTCATCTAGCTATTATTCATGGGTAGTGTACCAACTGCATCTACAGCTAACAATTTGGTGGCATAAATGCACAACGGTCACCCTAGCATATCACGAGTGGAGCTCGATATCTCAACAATTTAGAGATTCTATATTATCAAATCATGGCTGGCATGCATCCATACACCCGATGATTTGAATGTCCATTTGTGGCTAAGAACCCATCATCAATTCCTAGTCTATTGTGTCTCCCATAATCAGTAGTCACAGGAGCATTGTGTGAGACAATATCTAATAAATCATCATTTATGTTATAGGCTTAGAATGTTGGGAATCAATTCTAAATACTAGCGTAGGCCTCTAGATTTTGAATACTAATGGTGGATTCATTCTTCTAGATTGCGAGAGATACAGCATCCTTACCTAAGTCACTATTTGGAGTTGCCGTAGGGCATGCATGTACATGTGCGAGATGTGCTTCGTAGAAACTCTATGCATGGACAAGCTTTGTATCCATATCAATATTAAAATTCCAGACCCATACCGATTACTACTATGCTTGTGTCTGACTATATATCGAGGTTGATGAATCAAGGACAGCAAGCATATCGAGTCACTTCATCATTTTAGCAAAAGGAGAGCCATATAGTTAGCAACAAATAAAATATGCATGGATTCTAAGGGAAACAGGGCAACTGTAAAGCGCATCTTTATCCATGATAGCAGGTGAAAGCTTTAGTGCAGGAGAGCACGGCTTGCTATAGTGAACAAATGAAGCTTGAATAAAAGAAGTGACTTACTCAAGCCTGTCCAGTAGAGAGATGACATCGTCAAACAAAGCAATGCTGCAATGGAACTTCAGATTTTTGTGGGGGAACTCATAGCATAAAGAGTTACTTCCATATTTGCACAATAAGAAAGCAAAAGAGGCATAAGCGACATAGATAAGGAGCCACCATTAGAGTCTACATTGAAATTGGGGCAAGTTGTAGATTCGTATCTAGTTGTGTGGAAATTCAACCGCCTTGCTTTGGTAAGGATTGGTCTTTAGTGTTACACTATGGTAGTGGCAGAAGAAGGGCTCTGATTTGTTGATGGTTCTGAGCAGGACGACTGAGGGGATGGGAGGTGCTGCATGCTGCCTATCCTTCTATTTTGTAGACGCACTTGTGCCAAGAAAGCTTCACTGTCTCTCCTCCCACTTTAGAGCCTATGGCATGTGCTCAAAGCTGGATATTTTTAAGAGCTTTAAAACCACTACATGTTCATGTATTTACCACTTCAACTATCTTGCTTCGTGGCTCTTAGTTAGATATTAAACAGTGTACCTCAAGATGTACAAGCATTATATATAATCTACTCAATCAAATGGTGTACTTGTATTAATTTCAGGCACATGGTGTCACACCCAACCAAATGTTTTGTCAATTGAAAATATATTTTCAAATAGAGAAGATATAGTCACAGTAAAAAAAGCTTCTTACTCGGCATGGAAACGTATTCTATATTGCCAGACATATAAGAAGATGCTACTCTTTTTCCACCTTTTGATTATTCTATTATGCTCTAGCCTCATGTTTTATATCTATACAAGCTTGGTAGAGCCTGTACTTTATTGAAGAATATACCAAATTTGGGACACGTTGGCATTGGATTGTACCCAATGCTTTTTATTCAACAAAAATTGCAAGGGCCATATGATGCTTACTTTGTATTTTAGTGCATTACAAAGTATGTAATATGAGACTGAATACAAAAAAAAGCCACATATTGCCACACTCATCAAAAACCCGTGCTAGTCCTTTTGTATAGCACCATCCACCTGAAAACTCCAAATTAGCAAGAAGATGATTTCATAAATGCTTTATTTGTGAGGTACTCTCATGCATGTGTGTGTCATATAGGTGCACATATGAGAATGTGTGTGTGTTTAGAATTCATTATCCCCTCAAGAATTGAACCATACCAATTGATTCAGTCATAGATTGGCCTTAAACTAAACAATTAAAATTTAAAAATAACTCAAATAAGGAGATTTAAAAATTTAAAAGAAATGAGATATAATTTTATTTCGATGGTATTACATCCAAACAAGGTAGGTTTACAAAAATGTAGAATCCATCCGGTAGTCCAGGCTTCAAGGTCAGGGTTCACTTACCTACCACCATCCAAACCAACCAGTTGTTAGAACAATGAAGTTGAATTTGGGTAGACAAGTAATGCCTATATCCCCTGGCTTGTTATCGCTTTACTAAAGAACATGAACAAACCTTTTAGAATTCTAAAAAAAAGGGGGGTTCAAAAAGAATTTAAGAACATAGCTAAGGTTTACATTTTAATGAATTTTGATAAAGTGATAAAAATCCTAAGGGGGATTATCCCTGCCCAAAAGTAAAAAATGTAATTGAATGATGCAATTTGAACAAATAATAAGCATTTTGGGAATTAATTAACTTTAAATGAGTATAAGTAGACCAATTTTGCAAAATAATAAGAAGGAATGAAGGACAATGAAAAATTTAGGAAGGGCCAAGAAGGTTAATTAAGGGATCCTTATGATTTTTCAAAAATTATAAATGCTAGCTAAGGGGGCAAAAAAGAGAGAGACCCTTAGATAACCAATCATAAGGGCCATAAAAAACCTCATAAAAAGGCAATAAACATTTAGGAACATAAATAAAGTTTATTTAACAGAACAATATATGATGTTAGAGGGTTAAACAAGGAATGGGTTTAAAGCAAAATTATAAATCTTAAAAATGTAAGAAAATAGTGAGATAACTTAATGAAAGAATAACAATAAAGGAACTTTAAAGAAAGTGTTTAAAAAAATTATAATACATTAAACTAGAAAGAGGGTGTGTTTTGTAAATATATTACATATATATATATATATATATATATGTCTTTTTTTAAGTATTTAAAAAGGAGAGAGAGTTAAACACAAACAAAGAGACAATTGATAAGGGGTAAATTGCAACCTTAAAACCTAGAAACAAGGACATTAAAGAGAGCATTAATAACTAAAGATAGTGTACCAAATAAACTTGGAGAAATTAAAGACTAATCCACAAAAAATTATACAAGTAGATAGATACAAATAGGTAATAAAATGCTCAATAGATTATTTTAAGAAAAGCACTATATTACTTAATGTTGAGAGATCGAGCTCCACTCATGATATGCCAGGGTGTCTATTGTGCATTTATGTCACCGACTTGTTAGCTGCAGATGTGATTGGTACACCGCCCATGAATAATACCTGGATGATAGTTATCTTTATGTACCCTAGTTAGTGGCTCAGTTAGTATGCCACCTTAGTTAGCTGAGTTTGGTTTGAGACCCACATATAGGGTTCACCTATTCTTTTGTACTAAGAGAAAGTTCTTTTGGCTTTCACAACTAAGCAGAGGAAAATTGTTTTCAGCCTCCACCTTTGTGTATATTCCCCCATTGTGTATGTGAGAAAGCTACAAGTGAGACTCCTTACTTCTCTCCCACTCTCTGTAGGTAGCACAACTGCAAAGTGTAAGAGTGCACTGTCTTAGATTGGGACGCCCTTCACGGTGTGGCGAGAGGGCAGTATATGCTTCGGGGCCATATCGGGGCCCGTTTTGGTGGCGGAATTTTTTCGCAGGCACTCAGAAAAGTGCCCTGTTTTTGCTGTGCGACCACTCTTCTGCAGGTCGATGAAAAGCTGCCGTAGAAATTGCATCGTATGCCTGTGCGTAGAGATATTGGGAGTGACAAAATCATTCTTATTTCCTGTTCATGCAAAATCCTCACTAGGAAGTGACTGTGTGGTCAAATACCACTTTCATCAGTTTTGCAGATTTGCCCTTGTGAGGTAGAAGTTGTATTTTTTGCAGTGACAGAATATTTTTGTAGTGTTTTGTAATGGCATCTGATGCTCTTTCATAGATTGTCACTGAAAAGCTTGACAAGAACAACTTTCAAGCATGGAATTTTAGTATGACGAATTTCCTTAAGCAAAAAGGCTATTGGGAGTTCATTACTGGAGCTGAACAAGAACCAGTTATTCTTAATGTTCCCAATCAACAGGAGTTGCAGGCATTTAAAGGCTGGCATGAGAGAGCCAGAAAAGTTATGTACTGGTTGTCTATCAGTATTTCAAACTCTATGATTGTGCATATTCAATATGCAAGCACGTCGAAGGAGGCGTGGGATACTTTGACAAAAATGTATAGCACAAATACATAAGCTAGGAAATGCAGCTCAAGCAGGAGTTGCATAATGTGCAAAGAG
The DNA here is from genome assembly GCF_047967505.1 of Dipteris shenzhenensis. Classification (NCBI taxonomy): domain Eukaryota; kingdom Viridiplantae; phylum Streptophyta; class Polypodiopsida; order Gleicheniales; family Dipteridaceae; genus Dipteris; species Dipteris shenzhenensis. The sequence continues at coordinate 5,256,804 of NC_141612.1, forward strand.
AAAATATGAGCATCAATGACTACCACATGAAGGTGAAGAAGATTGCAGATGCACTTACTTCCATTGGGTCGCCAATGGAAGATGATTTAGTTTCTGTGACCTTGAATGGTTTAGGAAAGGATTATGCACAATTCCGCACATCCATTGCCGTCCGTGAAAAATTTTCTAATTTTGAGGAGTTGATTGATCTTCTAATTTCTGAAGAGCAGAGAAATGGTGGTGCATCTTCTTCAGGAGGAACTTCAAAATAAACTATCTTCTACTCAAATGCTGGAAGAACTAGAGGCAAAGGTAGAGCAGGCCGCCGTGGCAAAAATCAAAATATGCAGCAAATTCAAGAAAACCAGTCCTATGGAGGAGGACGTGGTAACCTTAGAGGCAGGGGGAGCCAAAGAGGTCGTGGTGGATGGCAGAGAGGCCAAAATGCAAACAGGAATGTTGAATGCTACTACTATGGTAAAATGGGTCATATGGTTAAAGACTATTATAAAAAGCAGAATGACATCATGACTGAAAAATTGCAGCAAGGCAATCATGCATCCTCTAGTAGACAGGGTGATGACATAAATGAGCATCTGTTTATGGTGCATTACATGACCAATTCTGTGACAAGTGCAGAAGAAAGCAATGATGTGTGGTATGTTGACTCAAATGCGTCAAACCACATGACAGGTCATGCAGAATGGATGCAGGATGGAAGGAAAATGGAAAGACCAGGATTTGTGGATACTGGTGATGATACTGTACATCCTATTGTGCAGATTGGTAAAGTTTCTTTGTCTATGCAGGTTGGGAAAAAGGAATATTTGTCTGATGTATTTCATGTCCCGAATATCACCAAGAACCTGGCTTCTATTGGTCAAATGGTTGAGTAGGGCTTGCAGGTCAGATTTAATCCTCATGGATGCTTTGTTGACGATATGAAAAATAAAGGTCGCTTGATAGCAAAAGGGAAGAAGAAGGGCAGGATGTTTACGTTGGATGTGAACATGCCTGAATTAGTGTAGCAATGTTTGCACATGGGACCGCTGTAGTTGCAGACATTGATATCTGGCATAAACGCATTGGTCATGTTAATGTATAGCGACTTAAATTAATGCAGGCCCAAAATATTGTTGCAGGATTGCCCAAGTTCAAGGTTGCAGAAATGCATAAGGTATGGGAAGCCTGTCAATTTGGAAAACAAGCAAGGAAATCATTTCCTAGACATGTTCAAGAGAGTAAGAGGCCATTGGAATTAATCCACTCTGATATGTGGACTACTAAAGCTGCATCTATTGGAGGCTGTCATTATTTTGTCACCTTTATTGATGACTACAGCAGAAAAGTTTGGGTGTATTTTATGAAAAAGAAAAGTGAAGTGTTTGGGCATTTCAAAGCTTTTAAAGCTATGGTTGAAAAAGAAACAAGCCTGCAAATAAAATGCCTAAGGTCAGATGGAGGGGGAGAGTACCTCTCAAATGAGTTTGCAATTTTCTTACAGGAGCATGGCATAAAGCAGCAATATCCGTGCAGTCATGCTCCACAGTAAAATGGATTTATAGAAAGGAAAAACAGGTATATTGGAGAGGTATCTCATGCCATGCTCAATGAAAAAGACCTACCAAATTATTCTTGGACTGAAGCAGTTGCTACAGCACTCTATATAATGAGCAGGACTCCCACTACAGCAATACATGGCATGATGCCAGAGGAGAGGTATACTGGTAGGAAACCAGATACTTCTCATTTGAAAGTTTTTGGTTGCATTGCTTATGTTCATGTGCCAGATGAGTTGAGATCCAAGTTGGATCCAAAAGCTGAGAAGTGCATCTTTATTGGTTATTCTCTGTAGCGGAAAGGGTATATATGCTATAACCCTTCTACTCGTAAGTTTACAATGAGTAGAGATGTTGTTTTCGATGAGATGAACAGCTGGTATAAACCAGTAAATGTGATTGATGATGTAGATGCACAAAATGGTAATGTTGCACAGAATTCACAGCAGCAATCACAAATATAAGTGGACTTGTAGTGTCCTCTAGTAGTGGTTCACATACTTTGCCATGGACAGGTAGATTGAAATCAAGAGAATCTCCTCAAAGCAATGCAGATAGTGGTATGCAAGTATCATGAAAAGGAAAAGAGAAAGTAGATCAGCCCATGGTCGATGTGAATGCAGGTCACTCTTATGTGGATGGTGAATCTAGTGGCTCAAAACAGAGCCTTGATGATGAGTTGGGTATTCCTTCTGTTGTTACACCTAGAGTAAGGAAGATAAGGGATGTTTTGAGAGCACCTGGTAGTGAGCCTATTTTGCACAGGTCTACCAGAGTTTGTGATAACTGGATCCAAAGTCTCAATTTCTTCTTTCTGTTCCTAAGTCTCTGGTGTTGCTTCTGCTCCTTCTGTCTATCCATTGGTTCTGTTGAGGCTGTCACACCTGGAGTGGCTAGGGGTAGCTCTGACTTCTGTGTTGGCATCTTCCTCGAGCTATTCTATTGAAAGCTTAGGAATCTAGGTCATGAATTATATAGGGTCATTGAAATTTGCAGAAGTTCCTGCTTTCTCTGTGTCAAAGATTGTGAGATGGTCCTTCAATGGCATTTGCATTTTCTGGGCATCCTTTGATTTTGCCCTTAATTCTCTAGCTCAGAGGCCATGTCCTCATAGGCATATGTAGCTGATGCGAAAGCATCATATGGTTGTTTTGCTATAGTAAACAGTCTACCCTTCAAGGTGTTCCACATCTCTTGGGATGTCCGGACCAGCTGATTTTTCAACTCAAAAAATTCATCTTTGCTAAGGAATACACCATCTACCTCATTAGCCATTTCCTTGAGTTGTTGTTCAACATGTTGGAGTGTATGAAGCTATTGCTGTAACAAAAAAAATTTGATTTGAAGGTCATTTTGATTTGTTACCATATGGTTGAGTTGAACAAAGAACTCATCTTTCATCTCTTGGAGCCAGGCTGTCACAATCGGCATGCAATCCTGTTGTACCTTGACTTGTGTTGTCACCTTTGCAACATGTCTCCTATGTTGCTCTGTGGACCTTGCATATTCGTCTTGAAGTTCTATAATTCTAGCCTATGCACTGGCAAGCTGTTGCTGCAAGTCAAAATGCTTGATCATGAATTCATGTGCTGCCTCCTTTTCTTTCTGGAGCTATTCGACTTGCTGCTGCAATGTAGCTTGTTCCCTCTGTTGTTGGTCAACATAATGTTGGAGTACAAGCAGGGCATTACTTGCATGCTTGACACCTCTGTGTGTGGTGCAAATGCCAGTTTGTCCTTCATAAGAGTTTCCAGCAAGTCGAGCTTGCGGATTGGAGAGAAATTCTCAAATTGGGACTTGGGAGGTGAATTGAGGAACAAACGAGCCATGTCGCCTTCAGGCTTGAGCCATGTTTCCTTCAGCATTTGTGCTTTAGTGTGTTGATTGAGCTTGATTTTTTTGGCAAATTTCGGTGGTGTTTGCTGAGGGGGCATCTCCTCCTTTGCCAATGGCATGTCCCAGAGTGTTTCTGCCAAGGACTTACTGTATACTGCTTGTAAGGCCTCATCCTCTGAATACTGAGCCGCTTGCAAATCTTGCACTATTGCAGCCTTTAATTTGTTTAATTCTTTGCTGTGTTGCTCTGTTCTGTCATGCGTGTGCTTTTTTCTATCTTCTCTGTATTGTATAATGATGTTTGGCACTTCTTCCTCGGGGGGGTTACTCGTCATATGTAACCCTATCACGTGAGTTCAACAGAAGGATTTTTTTTATTTCTAAAATTTACAGAAATAAATATACATAAGGGACTATTTAAAATAGTTTTGGAAAAAATTTACAGATTTGTAATGTAATGAATCCCTCCTAGTGTGATGACAACATTGGAGATCATTCCTCAAGGACACATCAAGCCATGATCTACCATTCTAACTAAAAAGGAGATTTATGGGGCCATTTGCAATAGTTTCTTTGTGGTAAGATTGATCTTTAGATCTAGAAGGTCTCCCATGCTTGGGTTGTCTCATTGCTTGGCTCATCTCATTGGCTTGTTCCTAGTGTTACTTTCTTAAGAACTCAACATCAACCTTGTAATCTACTCTAGTCCTACCTCAGACTAGCTTGGAGCGTCCTTTGCTCATGGACCCATCATTTGCTCCTACTAATATTTGTTGTTGCCTTCTATCCTTAAACTCGGTTGTTGGGGATTTGCCCTTCAATTCTTTTGTCATCTTGGCTTCTCGGTATATCTGCACCATTCAATTTATGCTCTAGCTTAGGGCTTTGCACTTTGTTGCTTAATGGCTTGTCCTATAAGAAAGTCACTTGAACATTGGCATCATTCATTGCCTTGTGTACATCATTGAGTACTATGGGACACTCTACATCAATCTCCACCTCTCCCCTTTTTAAAATTTTGTGAAATACTTCATTGTTCTCTTAATCGAGCTTGGACTTGACATGGCTTCCTTCTTCATAGAAAATAACTTGACTATAGCCCCTTCCCTTTGTCTTGGTCTTGTTGGGGCTCTCAGTCTCAATAACCACATCTCCTTTATTGGTCATGTCCTTTTCCTCATCCGTGCTCAATTGAGATACCCTCAGTCTTGTCATTGGGTAATTGGCTCAATTGATTGACTAGAGGCTTCATCCATAGGAAAAATTACTAAATGGATTATGCCTTTCATTGTTTGTGTATTGAGCTTGTTCAAACGTACCCCTCATTCATTTCCTAGTGGAAACACCTAAGGAAGGGATTTGTCATTTTTTGCCAATCTTGGAAGAAGTAACAGATGGGGATCTAGTTAATCTTCCTCAATGTGCACAGAGTATAGTTAGTTTATTCTTTTTGGGCCACCCATTCATGGCACACAAATAGAAGAAGTTTTGCAAATGGATGTATCCTCATCCCCTTTAAATTCTTGCAACTTCACTAGAATGTGTCCTTGTATGGCGCCTTAATAACAAAGGGGTCCTCAATCATGATTTCACTAATCTTGGGCTCAGTAGCTATGCCCTACGACGTCCTACTACCAAGAGGCTCCTTGGTCATGGATTTTTCGATCTTGGGCATCTTGGCCTTGCACGCTATACTTCTTAGGGCCTCAAGGACTATGGCAGTGACTTGTTTGTAATCTTCCATCGAGACTTCAATAGCTATGCACATTTTGAGAGTCCACAATTCCTCACTCAATACCAGAACAAAGCATTAGAAATAGGACATAAAACCATTCTTTCTAGAGAATCTTCTTTTCCGGCATCATTGCATATGTATTTTCCACGCATCAAAGCACAAACTGAGAGTGCTCTATATAGAAGCGGAATGGAAGAGGGTGAGTAAGAGGGAGATCTAGAAGAGAGCCACACAAGTTTTGGTGGGTATAGAACACCTTAATCTTCTGGTGGGTGTAGAACATCCTAATCTTCTATGTCATCCATATATATAAATGAATTAGTTAAGTATTATTTATTTATTTATTTATTTATTTGACTCTATATATGCTTTAAAAATCTTTGTAACTATTGCAAGGGGTTTGTTAACATCATTATAAAGTCCTTTGATATTTTACCACTCTATCTCCAAATGGTGTTTATTAACACCATTATTAAGTTTTGGAGAATTTAGGGGACTCTCATGGTAAATTAATCTCATGCAATGTCATCAACTCATTTTATAATTTCACTTAATTCCTCTTTTGAAAAAATTCAAATTTTTCTTACTTTTTAAGATGTTTTTTTAATTTTTTAGAGGGTTAAAAATTCAACACAAGAAAGGAAGTGAGGGGAGCAAGGTTGGAGGTTTGCTCATGCACATCAACACAAAAAAGAAAATGCAAAATCATAGTGTGTTAAAATTAACTTCCCATTTGGGAAGGATTTTTCAGTTTTGTTCAAAATGTTTAAGTATTATACATAACCGGGGTTAAGGTACAGTGGCCTTTAACCCCACAACCTCCCACTTAAAGACCAATGTGCCTTTAAGGGAGAATAGCCATGAGCATACTATCCAATGCCCATCAATACACAACAATACTCAAACCGCTAACTAGGTAGACTCTTCATCAGCATATCTATAGGGTTATCATCTATATGAACCTTAACAAGCTCTATGCGCTTGTCCTCAAGTACCTCCCTGACCTCAATGTGTTTGGTCTTTGCATGAAAGACCAGATTCTGTGCTAGCTATATAGCACTCATGGAAACACTATGCAATGTCGGTACACCTATATGAATCCCCAAATCTCCCACTAGTGGATGAAGCCATATAGCTTCCTTGCAACCCTCTATGGCTGCAACATACTTGGCCTCTATGGTAGACAAAGCAATGCACTTCTATGTGCAAGACATCCACAACACTACACCACCTACAAAGGTGAACACATAACTAGAAATGGATCTCCTGCTATCCACATGCCTTGCATAGTCTGAATCTCTGTACCCAAGTACATGCATCTCTCCTCTGCCAAAGAAAATGCACATCTCCTTGGTACCCTTCATGTACTTCATGATGCACTTACCTCCCAATGCCTCTTTCCTCGATTAGCCATATACAGGCGGCTAACAACTCCCACTGCAAATAAATGGCTAGTCTAGTAGCTATCATAGCATACATAAGACTCCCACCACTAATGCATAAGGAACCTTGGCCATCATGGCCCTCTCCTCATCTGATTTGGGACTATCTACCTGACTCAGTCTCACATATGGAGGCAATGGAGTACTTATAGAATTCCCCCCCTCCATATTGAAACGCTTCAATAATTTTGTAACATACTCCTCTAAAAGCCAAAGGTGTTTCCTACTTTGGTCACGCATGATGCGCATACCAAGAATATGACTTGCAGGTTCCAAATCCTTCATGTCAAAGGCTTCATGCAGCTTAGCCTCAATGCATCTAGCTCATAAGTGTTCTTGCTAGCTAATAGCATATCATCCACATAAAGTGTTAGAAGTATCAGGCTATTATCCTTAGCCTTTTTAGTGTAGAGGAAGTGATCAATCTCACTTTTTCTGAAACCCTAGGACCGAATGAACGCATCGAATTTATGATACCATTCTCTAGGTGCTTGCTTAAGGCCATAGAGACTCTTTTTCAGTTTGCAAACCAAATGCTCTTTGCCCTTTTCTTCAAAGCCTGTCGACTGTACCATGTAAATTTCCTCATGCAAATCCCCATGCAAGAAATTTGTCTTGACATCCATCTACATTGTTATTTCATAACCATGCAGGTTAGCAATACTATGCAGTTAGTAGCAGTGACTATGAGGGGTGTGCGCGGGTAGGTTAGATGCAACTGCCAATGGTTCTCAAGCGGTTTCCAACCGGTGAGGGGAGGAGGAGTTGCAAGATGCCTCAAAGAGTGTGGGCTTCATTCCATTATGGGGTATTTATACAAGTTGGAGAGATCCTCTCTTTGCATGTAGAAATTATAACACATTCTCTCTCTACATGTAGAAGTCATATGTAGAAGTTGTAACACATTCTCTTTCTACATGTCCATGTTGGCACAGAGTCAACATACTCCCGGATCCATTTTATTACCCGTCCTTGTGTTATGGCTTATTTTGATTTTAGAGTTGGGATGCCATGTGCGTAATCCAGTGGTTGTTTAGCTTGTGGCATGCGAGTCATTCCTGCTATAATGCTTTTGCACCATACAATTTGTAGTCTGTAGTCAAGAAGCTTATCTCCTCTTAAGGAGGGGTAGGCAGCTGTGAATTTTAGAGGGGATCTTGTTGCTGAGGTTGCGGACTCTGCCATCAAATCTTCTTGGGAAGAGGTTTGGCGGGGGTCTCGTTGTTGAGGCTGGCATTTCTTGCTATCTTGCATACATGTTGGATGCGATTGCACCCATATTATTGAGCTTATAGATAATTAGTATGCAAGTCTGATATTTTTGCATATAGGAGACGGCTATGATATTTGACAGGGGTCTCGTTGCGGAGGCTGCAGTCTCTTTTGCTAATTCATCTTGAGTTTTGGCATAGCTTCTTGTCCTGCTTGTGAATTCATTGCATGCTTTGAGAGTATGGAATGAAAGTGTGTGATACTATTATTGATGCAATCTATTATGTGCCTATGCAAAATCATGTGAGTGCATGTGATGTGTCTAACTATATGCTTATTTGTGGGATTTAATAGGAAAACTAAGACTCAAACATCCCTAATACGAAATTGATTAGGTCTTCCTAAAGGTGCAAAAATGTGCATATGTCAGTGAGTGTGCATGTAACAATCTAGTGCAAATTATATGTGCAAAAACATGCATATGCTAGTGAGTGCTCGTGATACAATCTAATCTTAACTAAGGAAGACTTGGTTTCTTAAATCTTCATTTTTGTTGGGATGGCTTGCGTGTTGATGTAGTAGCGCTTCAGTCGGCTTCCGTTTACTGTTGTGTTGAATTGGGCTCCATCTAATGTTTCTAGTAGCACAGCTCTGATGGGATTCATCTTTCGTATTCATAGGGTCCTTGACCTAGATACTTTAGTTTTTTCTTGTGTACTTTGGCATTGTATAACAAGACTAAGTCGCCTTCCTTGATGTCTTTAGCTTTCAGATTTTTATCAAACCATGTCTTTCTTCTGTGTTTTTCTGTTGTCATGGCATGATAGGCGACTAGTCTTGTCTCTGTATGCTTCTCCAATTGATAGAGCCTTCCTTTTAAGGATTCATGGTCGTCCATGCATTTCTGTACCGCGATGCATAGATTTGGTATTACAAATTTGAGTGGGACCACAGCTTCAAGGCCGTACACCAATTGAAAAGGTGTGTTCCCTATACTGACCTTGAATGTGGTTCTGTATGTCCATAAGGCAACATTCAGTTTCTCTATCCAATTAGAACGCTGTGGTTCTATTACCTTGGTGATGATAATGCATATTATTTTGTTGGTGGATTCTGCTAGTCCATTCCCTAGGGGTAGTAGGGTGTGCTTTTTCTATGGATTACCATGAAGTCAGACAAGAGTTCTTGGATTACCTCATTGACAAAATGTGTACCTCCAACTGACACAATTTCAATGGAGCATTCGAATTGGGTGATCACATTTTCATATAAGAATGTTGCTGTGCTTCTAGCATCTGCCTTTCTGACTGCTTTAGTTTCAGTCCATTTTGTAAAGTAATCAGTGACCACAATGATGTAGCGTGTCTGTGTTCCTTTTGCTGCTGGATGTATGGGACCCACATAGTCAATCTCCCATTTTTCAAATGGTTTTTGTGCAACAATTGGTGTTAGGGGATTGAAGTCTTTGTGTTGTGGTTTAATAGTCCATTGGCATACATCACAGTCTTTTACATATTCATAGGCATCTGCCCACAGTGTTGGCCACCAGTAGCCTACGAGGAGAACTTTTCTTGCTGTGGCTTCCCCTTGGAAGTGTCCTCCTACAATGCCTTCATGGACTTCACTTAGGATTAGCATGATCTCATGAGGCATTACACATCTTCTTAATATCTGGTCCTTGCCCATCTTATATAATTGTCCTGCAATGAGTTGATAGGGTGCAACCTTTAGAATCAATTTTCTAGCATCTACTGCTTTCATTTCAGGGGGTGGTCTTTCGGTCATCAAGTACCCAATGATATCTCCACACCACTTTGAAACAACATCTATTTGAAATAGTGGTTTAATAGTCCATTGGCATACATCACAGCCTTTTACATATTCATAGGCATCTGCCCACAGTGTTGACCACTAGTAGCCTGCGAGGAGAACTTTTCTTGCGTAGCCTGCGAGGAGAACTTTTCTTGCTGTGGCTTCCCCTTGGAAGTGTCCTTCTACAATGCCTTCATGGACTTCACTTAGGATTAGCATGATCTCATGAGAAGTTGAATTCTTGAAGCAAGAGGAGCCATCTGGTTATTCTTCCTGTGGTACATAGACGGTTCACAAGATAAAGCAATGCTTGATGGTCGGTGTAGAAGACAAAATCATTTGTCAGTAGATAGTGCCGAAATTTTTTTACACTATACACCATTGTTAGGGCTTCTCTTTCTGTGGTTGTATAGTTGATCTCTGCATCATTGAGTTGTCGACTGGCGAAGTAGAAGGGGTAGTCATTCTTATGTTCACCAGGTTGACAAAGCACACTCCCAATTGCAAACTTGAATCCATCAGTATCTACATGAAAATCAATATCCCAATTGGAAGATATAAGGATGGGTGCTGTGATTAGGTGCCACTTTAAAAGCTTAAAGGCTTGGTCGCACTCTTGTCCATAAGAACTCCACTAATAATTTTTAAAGTGGTTTAGCTATCATGGCATACCACAATATAAATCTTCTATAATAGCCGGCATGTCCCATAAAGACCTGTACACCTTTGAAATTTGTAGGAGGAGGCAATTCCATGATGATTTTGATTTTGTCCATGTTAATTGCAATCCTATGTTGAGAGACGATATGTCCCAAAACAACTCCGTGGGTGACCATGAACTGGCATTTTGTTGGATTTAGGGAGATGTCATACTCCTGCATTTGATTAGTACTGCTTCAAGACATTTGAAGTGGTCTTGTTTATTTGAATGGGTGCATAAATCATCCAAGAACACTTGTAAAAATTTATTCAAAAATGACTTGAAAGCTATGAACATGACTCGTTGGAATGTGGCCGGGGCATTACAAAGGCCAAATGTCATGACTCTATATGCAAAAATATCCCATTATGTAGCAAATGCTGTTTTTAATTGGTCTTGAAGAGCAATTTGCACTTTGTTATAGCCACTGAAGCCATCTAAGAGGCTATATATTTCGGATCCTGCCACCTTTTCCAACACTGTTTTTGTTAAGGGTAGGGGATAGTGATCCCTAATTGTGGCGACATTCACATTTTTTAAGTTTACACATATTCTAAGCTTCTTGTTGCATTTAGGTACAATGACAATGGGTGAAACCCAATCAGTGTGCTCTATCTCATAGATGAATCTGACATCTAGAGTTTTTTCAGCTCATCATAAACCATGGTGTCATATTTAGGATTTGTGCGATAAGGTCCACATACCTTAGGGTGAGCACTTTCCCTTATAGGTATCATGTATATTGCCACTTCTGGTGAAATTTCTTTCATCTCTTTGTATAATTATACTAGGCAATCACGGTATTCCATTAGTTCTTTGAGTTTGGTTTCATCTTCTTGACGAAGCTGTTTCCCAATGAAAATCAATTTTTCTTCCTCCCCTTCAAGGGCGAGCTTTATTGTGCGTGTTTTTGTCGGTTCCTCATAGATTGGAGTTTCTCCAATGCTATCGGTTTCTTGAACTTCAGATTCTCTGAGTGGTCTTGACATTGCTATTGGCACACTGCCACTTGTATAATTCTTGAAGTATTCCGGCACTTCTCAAAGATCGACCTCTGATGGGGTTGAACTAGCTTGACATGTGTCATGTGTACTGGGTGGCATAGTTGCATTTTTTAATTTGTTAGGCTCTTCTTGACTTTCTTTTTCTGAAGTCTCTTGATCGAGCTTCATCCACACATGTGGCTTATATTTTTGAAGCTTCTTACGTTGAGAACTGTGGGATAACTTTTCCACTGGTAAGGTGTTTCCAAGTAAGGGTTCATGTGCTGCACATACTCCTTCCAGTCCCTTAGGGGACCATTCAAGAGGCGGTGATTTTGATTTTGAGGGAGCTGACTTTGCAAGGTACAATTCGACGATCCTTGATTGGACTCGTTCGAATTCATTGAAGTGCTCATCTTGGCTTTTCTGCGATTTTCTCATTCAGCTTTCCTGCGGGATCTTCTGCTGTTATTCAACTTTGGAGGTTCAACTTTTGGCAGCTCAACTACCATCAGGGCATGCAGAATGGCTAAGTCATTATCAAAGATTTGATCTTCAATTTCAGCATTCGCAGCCTCTGTTTCAAGGTCCCAAGGAAAATCTGAGTCATCATTGGTATGGGTACCTTCTTCAGGTTCATTATCCCACTCGAGGTCGGCCATAAAGAATGGCATCTCTAGATCGATTGGTTTTTCATTTGGAGTGGAGGATCTACCTGTAGTGCCTTAGCATCGATTTGTGAGAAGATGGGGTCTAATGAATGGCAGTTGTCGATGGTTGCCAATGTTTGTATCCAGTTATTGACATTGCTTTATGAGTGACCTGCTATGGCATGCTGTTGCAGGGGAGCTGATTTGCTTGATATTGTTATTGAAGATGTGTCATCCAATGCTCTAGGCACAATTGGTTTAATAGCTCCTGTCCCCACATTCACCCTGACTGGCGTCTCTCGATTCTGGATTGTCAGTCTATCAGTTTTCTAGTCATGGAGGACTGATGCTTCCCATAACCAAGGATGTCTTGGTAAGATTTGATAGGATTTTTTGGGGAGATCCAAGATTGTGAATTGAAGGGAAAAGCAGACTCCTACAATCTTTGTGGACACACCATTCACTATCCCCAAGGATTTAGCCCATGAATCATCGGCAAGGCATATGTTGAAATTAGTCTTTTGCATGGGTGGGAGATCCCATTCTTCGTAGAGCTTCTTTGATAGGGCATTTACACCTGCTCTACCATCCACTATGGCTTGGACTTCATTATATGCCTTGTGGATCAAAGGCACAGTAATGTTGCGTATGTCATCTCTCTCACCCATCCGCACAGGGATATCTTCAATGTCGTTCATAGGTGGAGGGGGATTTGCGAGTTCAATCCATCCTTTGAAACTATGGTCTCACTCGAATTTGTAATACCAAGGCTACGTATCATAGTATAGGAATGCATGGACAACCATGAATCAGCTTTCTTGTGGGATCTTCTGCTGTTATTCAACTTTGGAGGTTCAAGTTTTGGGAGCTCAATTGCCATTAGGGCATGTCCGCACATGTATATCTTCAATGTCGTTGATAGGTGGAGGGGGATTTGTGAGTTCAATCCATCCTTTGAAACTGCGGTCCCACTCAAATTTGTAATACCAAGTCTACGCATCGCAGTATAGAAATGCATGGACGACCATGAATCAGCTTTCTTGCGGGATCTTCTGCTCTTATTCAACTTTGGAGGTTCAACTTTTGGGAGCTCAACTGCCATTAGGGCATGCCGAATGGCTAAATCATTATCAAAGATTTGACCTTCAATTTCAGCATTCGCAGCCTTGGTTTCAAGGTCCCAAGGAAAATCTGAGTCATCATTGGTATGGGTACCTTCTTCAGGTTCATTATCCCTCTCGAGGTTAGCCATAAAGAATGGCATCTCTAGATCGATTGGTTCTTCATGTTGGAGTGGAGGATCTACCTGTAATGCCTTAGCATCGATCTGTGAGAAGATGGGGTCTAATGAATGGCAGTTGTTGATGGTTGCCAATGTTTGTATCCAGTTATTGACATTGCTTTGTGAGTCACTTGCTATGGCATGCTGTTGAAAGGGAGTTGATTTGCTTGAGATTATTGTTGAAGATGTGTCATCCAACACTCTAGGCACAATTGGTCTAATAGCTCTTGTCCCCACATTCACCCTGATTGCAGTGTCTCGATTCTGGATAGTGAGTCTCAGTTCCCCAGTCATGGAGGACGGATGCTTCCCGTAACCAAGGATGTCTTAGTAAGATTTGATAGGATTTTTTGGGGAGATCCAAGATTGTGAATTGAAGGCAAAAGCGGACTTCTGCAATCTTTGTGGACACGCCATTCACTATCCCCAAGGGTTTAGCCCGTGAATCATTGGCAAGGCATATGTTGAAATTAGCCTTTTGCATAGGTGGGAGACCCCATTCTTCGTAGAGCTTCTTTGATAGGACATTTACACCTGCTCCACCATCCACTATGGCTTGGACTTCATTATATGCCTTGTGGATCAAAGGCACAATAATGTTGCGTATGTCATCTCTCTCACCCATCCGCACAGGGATATCTTCAATGTCGTTCATAGGTGGAGGGGGATTTGTGAGTTCAATCCATCCTTTGAAACTCTCCCAGAGATTGGGACAATTTTGTAGGAGGATTCCGATGGGAATTGACGCAAGGCAACTCAGGATGCTAGACAGTGCGGCTCCTTCAAGTTGACATGGTGGTACAGTATGTTGTGGAGTCTGTTGTTGGAACAAAGGCTCAAGTACATTATCAATACTTTGTGGGACCAAGTCATGATTTGGGTCTTAAGCTTGTTTCTCAGCCTCAAATTGAGCTTGTTCATTTTGTACCCATTGTTGAAGTGCCTGAAAGCGAGCCTTCTCCACCTCTGCATTTGGGTGTGGAGCTTCTTTTATTTGAGGCTTGGGAGTTGATGTGGATGAACTCGGCTGTTCATTGCTTGGCGGAGGTGGAGGCACTTGTGCTTTCTTTTTAAGAAGTCGCTTTGGTTGGATTGGAATGTTAGGGTCCTTGGTGGCCTCTTTCTATTGGCGTGTAATTACATTTATAGGTTGTGATTTTACACTTGCGACCCAAACTTTGATGGTCCACCCCAATGATGCCAATTGGGACGTCCGGCTTAACCTATGTTTGCTCTGGGATCTTATTTTTCATGGGACAATCCATACAGGCATGTCCTATGTCACAATCTTGACAGAGTGGTTGGAAAGTAGCTGGGCTACCACGATGAGGGCACTTTGCGATCCAATGATTTTCGCCACAACCGTAGCACTTGATTGGTACTCAAAATGTGCTGGGTTGTACTTGATTTGCATAAATTGGTATTAGACCCTCTGTACCTTCTACATAGTACACTAGGTACTCTGCTTCATACTCAAATAACGAGTCTACTTCCTCGGCTTGTGATTGATGTATTGGAACCGCCTGAGGAGCTGGGTTTGGTGCTCTTGGATATGGTCATGGATTCAGATTCCTGAGTAGTTATTGGACTTGTGTCCGAATGGGAACAAGATTTAGCCTCGGAGCTGGGGGTGCTTGTGCAAGTGTCAGTTGCCTATATACTGGCATGGGTCTCAGTTGGTATTGTTGAGGTCGAGGCAAGTTGTTGCGCATGTTGAAGATGCAAGTGTTCTCATCATGGCCGTCGATGGTGCAGAGATGGCACCACAACCTTGGCAGTGGATTTGCTTGTGCAGTGATCCTGGCTCTGAGGACTAGGCACTCATTTGCTGTATGATTTGCCATGCAGTGTGGACACAAGACATTCTCGCCGTGGATATGTCTGAGTTGGCAGCTGAGACAAGTGAAGTTTTTGTTTCATAGCCTGCATCATGTCTTCTTTCAGCTTCATGGTCATGGCCTCTAGGGGATCTTCATTGGATGGTTCAGCAGTGTCTTTTGATTTACCCTTTTTCAAGCACTTATCTCGTGTATTAGACCTATCGTCATCACTGCTAGTGTCTGAGTCGGTCATGCCATCCTCGATGTCAATGGCTGCCGCATGAGTAGCATTGAACATTTCATAGCTGCTTATCTTTTTCATATCCTTTCAGATTTTCTTTCTGAGTCATGCAATGAATCATGCCGTGAGGTACTTTGCATCTGGACGTGGGTCACATTTGGCGATTAATCTCTTTATCTTATCCAGATACGTGCGTACATCTTCTCGCTGGCCTTGTTCAAAGCTTGCTTAGTTGGAGAGTGGGATCATCTTGTAGCCTCTCTATTTGAAAGCGTCGTTTGAATGCTATTTGAAGTAGGTCCCATGTGGTGCGTTCTTCCACGAGAAGGTCTAGGTACCATTCAAACACTTCATCAATTAATACCATGGGAAACCAAGCCACCTTGGTTTCATGAGATTGATCTCCACCTGTGTGGCATGCGGCATCAAAATGCTGGAGGAATCGAGCTGGATCTCCCCGATCATTATATTTGAGAAGTTCCAGTTTTTTCAAGGGGCATCGGTCTTGATTATTGTTATTTCTTCGATTGAAGAAATTGTCAGCCTCTGCATCGAGGTCGATATCCCCATCATTGTCATGGCAGCATCCAGCCATGTTGGGGCGTGGAGGAGTTAAAGGGAGGTTGAATCTCAGGGGGAGATTCGGGGTAGAGGATTGCCAGGGGTGGTTGTTGCAGTGGAGTTATATGTGGATTTGGCAAGCGGTGGAGTCGAAGGCATTGGTCGGAACGTAGCTGCATGCAGATTTGGCGAGATTTGTCAAGGGTGTCTCTGCCACAAGTGCGGGTGTGGATGTAGTGTTATTGGGGGGTTAGAGTGGTGTTAGTGTGTGTAGGGACCGTGTGTTAATAATGTGCCTAAGATTGTCCTACGTGTGTAGGAAAATGTGCCAGTGCAGATGGATCGTTAATCGGAGGTCACGGTGTGAAAATATAAGCAAATTTCTGTGAATTTCTGTGAAACGAATGAACGTGTGCTAGGATGCCAAAATGGTGTGCACTAGGCTGGAAAAATACCTCGTAGCGTGGTGTTTTTGTGTGTGAAATTTGGGTTCAAACGGGATTCAGTTTGGGTCCCAAACGGATGAGATACGAGGGGTTAAAGTAGGGGTAAAATTGGTTTGTGGGGGGGTCTTAAGGGTGGTGTGAATAAACTTTAGGTCTAACTGAGGCATTTGAACCAAGTTAATCTAGTTAAGATAACTAACTTGTTGAGTTAGATGCCTAATCAGTTAGGCTACCCTAACCTAGTTATGGTTAAGCTGACCACAGTTAGTTCAACTAACCTCGTTAGGGTAACTAACTAAGAGTTAAACTAACCTAACGAAGGTAAAAACTAACCTAACGTAGGTTAATACTAATCGAACTCAAGTTAATACTAACCGAATCTAACCTAGTCTAGTTTAACTAACCTAACCGAACTGTAGTTAAAACTAACCTAACTAAGGTTAACTTAAACTAGGGTTAGCTTTAGGTTAGCCTTTTGTTTTTTGGGGGTGGACTGGGGGGCGTCCCCAACGGCGGCGTAGGGGGGGATATGCAAGGGAGGGATACGCAAGGGAGGGGAGAGGGGGGGCGTTCGAGGGGGCGGGGGGGGATATGCAGGGGGGCGCGTCCGGGGTGACGGGGGGGATATGTAGGGGAGGGATATGTAGGGGAGAGGAGGGGAGAGGGGAGGGTGAGAGGGGCAACGGGTGGGGGGGGATACGCAGGGGAGGGGAGGGGAGAGGGGAGTGTGAGAGGGGGGCGGGTAGGGGGGGATATGCAGGGGAGGGGAGGGGAGAGGGTAGGGTGAGAGGGTGGCGGGGCACAGGTGGGCGGGGCAAGGTGGCGCGTGGTGAGCGGGGCGGCGGGCGTCACGGGCGGGGGGTGAGTGGGGCAGTGAGCATCGTAGTCGCTCCGCTACGGGCGAGGTGGCAGATGGGGGGAGGGGCGGCTGGCGCCACTAACGCGCGGCCGTGGGAGGGCAGAGGGTGGGAGGGAGAGGGAGAGCAGAGAGGGGGATGGGGGTGGTAGAGAGAGGGGGGGAAGAGAGAAGCAGGAGGGGGATGGTAGAGAGAGGGAGGAGAAGAGAGAAGAGGGAGGGGGATGGTAGAGAGAGGAGGGGTAAGGGAGGGGGAGAGAGAGAGAGAGAGAGAGAGAGAGAGAGAGAGAGAGAGAGAGAAGAAAGAGAGAGTGAGAGAGAGTGACAGAAAAGAGAGAGAGTGAGAGAGAGAGAGTGAGAGAGAGAGTGAGAGAAAAGAGTGAGAGAAAAGAGAGTGAGAGAGAGAGAGAGAGTGAGAGAAAAGAGAGAGAAAAGAGAGTGAGAGAGAGAGTGTAAGAGAGAGAAAAGGGAGGGGGAGGGAAAGAGAGAGAAAGGGGGAGGGAAAGAGAGATACAGAAAGAGAAATAGAGAAAGGGGGAGGGGGTGGTGGAGGGGGGAGGGGGTGGTGGAGACGGAAGGGGGAAGGGGGGGGGGGAGATGGAGGGGGGGGAGGGGGTGGTGATAATGGAGGGGGGAGGGGGGATGGGGTGGTGGAGATGGAGGGGGGGAGGGGGTGGTGAAGATGGAGGGGGGAGGGGGTGGTGGAGAGGGGATGGGGGTGGTGGAGATGGAGGGGGGAGGGGGTGGTGGAGATGGAGGGGGGAGGGGGGAGGGAAAGAGGGAGGGAGTGGTAGAGATGGAGGGGGGAGGGAAAGAGAGATAGAAAGGGGGAGGGAAAGAGGGAGGGGGTGGTGGAGATGGAGGGGGGAGGGGAAATGGGAGGGGGAAAAAAAAGAAGAGAAAAAAACTTGACGGACAAATATCCAAAGGGAGGAAGAGGTGGTTACCTAAGCGCTCTCCAAGTCTTTCTCGATGTAACGAGATTGTTGAAGAACAATGGACGGTGGGTGGATGGCTAAGTTATTGCTGCGAGATGGGCTCGAAGTCACTTACAATGTGAGGATGGGAGTAAGGTGGTGGTCGATGGAGAGGGAGGAGTGTCTTGCATAGGGCTCGGAATGAAGAGGAGGATGGAGGCACAATGTAAAAGATGAAGAATGAGGGGATGGAGTGGGTCTTTATAGGTAATGAGTTTGGGTTTAGGGTTAAACCCTAAACTTTTCCAGAGCCATAACTTGTTATGGATAGCTCGGTTTGCTCTTCTGCAAAAAGGTGAAATGTTCGAAATTACAAGCTCTACGCATTCGTGTCCACTTCCTAGCCTGATTGTTTATCAAGTGGCTTCTATTTAAGAAATAAAGAAAATTTCTTAAGGTAGTAACCCAAGGTTGATGCTTGGGGTTGATATGTTTGGCTAGAAATAGAAAAAAATTTTACTCTCCTTGTCCTTGAGTGTTATTTTCGTGAAAGTTCGAAGTAGTTTATTTTGTACACATAGCTACGTATGTTTACTCTTGAGATGCTAGTCTCCCCGGCAGTGGTGCCAAATGTTGGCTCTTTCCTACTGCTTTCGTAGGAAGAGCAGGATATTCTATGTTTGCAGGGTTCCGAGGCTTTTTGTCACCTACAGATATATTGGGGTTGTCGTTTGTAGTATACGTGTAGCTTAGGACCTCGAGTTGTGTTTTGGTGAGAGACGTAGGCTTAATTGTGGTAAGCAAACAAAGTGCATGCATGTGTAAAAGAAACGTGTATCATCATGATTGAGGTAATGAAGGCTTTCGCCTTCATTGGGGGTTGCAGGTAATGAAGGCTTTCGCCTTCATTGGGGGTTGCAGGATTTAGGATGAGTTTAAGGATTAGAAGGAGGTTCCAAGGTTAGAAGGAGGTTCTAGGGTTCAGAAGGAGGTTCCAGGATTTAGAAGGAGTCCAGGGTTAGTAGAAGGAGGTTCCAAGGTTCAGAAGGAGTCCAAGGTTAGAAGGAGGATCCAAGGTTCAGGGTAGAGTACATGGTGGAGAACTCATCTCCCTCGTAGATCATGGAGTTTAAGGGTTGAGGAATAAAGGGTTTAGGGGGAGCATAGGAGTGGGAGAGGAAGAAGGTGTAAGAGCATGGGGGAAAGAAGAGAGAGGAGGGAGGAGGAGGAGGAGGAGGAGGGAGGAGGAGGGGGAAGGAGGAGGGAGGAGGAGAGGGAGAGGATGGGTTGCAAGGTTGGAGGTGAGGGGAGGAGGAGTTGCAAGGTTAGGACATGCTTTTGGACATGGAGTGCAATGAAGCATGGACACTTGAGACAAATGCTTGGAATACCAAAGTAGACTCAACACAATGCCCCAAAAAGTGTGGGCTTCATTCCATTATGGGGTATTTATACAAGTTGGAGAGCTTCTCTCTCTGCTTGTAGGAATTGTAACACATTCTCTCTCTACATGTAGAAGTTGTAACACATTCTCTTTCTACATGTAGAAGTTGTAACACAAAGTTGTAACATATTCTCTTTCTACTTGTAGAAGTTGTAACACATTCTCTTTCTACATGTCCATGTTGGCACAGAGTCGACACCTAGCAACTTAGAGGCTATCTCCATGCCTACAACTACAAGGTAAGAATCTGCAAGGTGCTCCTATTAAGAGATGGCTTCTATAGACATCTTCAATGACCCTCGGGGGGGTCACTCATCATATGTAACCCTATCACATGAGTTCAACAGAAGGATATTTTTTATTTCTAAAATTTACAGAAATAAATATACATAAGGGACTATTTAAAATAGTTTTGGGAAAAATTTACAGATTTGTATAGAAAAGGGGTACATTTTATTAATGAAAAATTTACAGATAAGGGATTTTAGTAATAGGCCTTGAACGCACGTGGTATAGAGGGTTTATACATAGTGACCCCTCGAGCAATGACCCAACTTATATCTCAAAAGCTCGAACCAGTTTTGGCTCCTTTACAACAAGCTAGTCACGACCACAGCTCCTTCACTCCCACAGACTCCTCCTCCCCTCACCTCCAATCTTGCAACCCATCCTCTCCCATGTTAGAAGGAGGTTTCAGGGTTAGAAGGAGGTTCCAGGGTTAGAAAGAGTTTCAGGGTTTCAAAGAAGTCCAGGGTTAGAAGGAGGTTCCAAGGTTCAGAAGGAGTCCACAGTTAGAAGGAGGATCCAAGATTTAGGGTAGAGTACATGGTGGAGAACTCGTCTCCCTCATAGATCATGGAGTTTAAGGGCTGAGGAACAAAGGGTTTAGGGGGAGCATAGGAGTGGGAGAGGAAGAAGGTGTAAGAGCATGGGAGAAACAAGAGAGAGGAGAGAGGAGGAGGAGGAGGAGGAGGAGGAGAGGGAAAGGATGGGTTGCAAGGTTGGAGGTGAGGGGAGGAGGAGTTGCACGGTTAGGACATGCTTTTGGACGTGGAATGCAAGGAAGCATGGACACTTGAGACAAATGCTTGGAATACCAAAGTAGACTCAACACAATGCCCCAAAGAGTGTGGGCTTCATTCCATTATGGGATATTTATACAAGTTGGAGAGCTTCTCTCTTTGCATGTAAGAATTGTAACACATTCTCTCTCTACATGTAGAAGTTGTAACACATTCTCTTTCTACATGTAGAAGTTGTAACACATTCTCTTTCTACATGTCCATGTTGGCACAAAGTTAACACTAGGAGTGGAGTTGCCTTTGTACTACGGAATTCTCTATCACTCAATGAATGGAATTAATGGACAGAAACTTCTCTCAACACAATGAACAAAAATATCTCTTTGGAAGTGAACAAAAGGAACTCACGATCAGTCAAGACAACTCTCAATCAGTATCTCTTACACACTCTCATACAAATAATAATGCCTCAATGGAAGGCAAGGGAGCTCTGATACCATGAACAAATATGGAGAGAGGAGAGGAGAAGAGTGGAGATGAGGAGAGAGGGCATAGCTAGAGAGCACACCACAAATAACTAATTGTGCACTATATTCAGTTGAAAATGATGAATATATACAAACCCTTTAGGGTTAGGGTTAGGGTTTCTAGCCCTTTCCTTTATAGCACTCTATGTGTTAGTGTTATGCACAATATCAAACACATGATGTTGAGATGAATCCTTAACATACCCCATCAAGATCCGATTCTATCACAACCACTTCTTGAGAGTATTGGAGAATGGACTCATCATCAAACCCCAGTACCTCAAGGACAGAGGAGTTTCACATGCATTGAGGATTACCATTGGATAGACGCAGGTCTCATCACATCAGTTGTTGGGGATTGAGCTAAGGAGAGCTATAGGCATACCTAGAGAGCAGCAAATCCATAGGTTATGTACATTAGGGCAGGTTGAGACAAAGCAGCATTTTTTATGTGTCTGCCTAGCCTACTATGAGATTCGAGGATGATAGCACAGCCTCGATGACTTTCATGACCAGTCTGCATTGGGCTACATACCTGATTGAGATGCAATGACATAGAGATACAATACTATGACACAGTAGCTAGTGACAGCATCACAACATATTAAGGCAGATTGAGCACATCAACATGTCACAAACTTCAATGCATTTTAGTCAGCAGCTCCAAGACACACTAGGGTGTAGGAGGAGGAGTTAGCTGACTTGTGACTAGTGTGGATTAGTGGAGAGAGATGGCATGGTACTACTGAGCGAGGGACACAGAGTCCATGCATGACATGGAGAGTGACATGTCTTTTCAATGAGAAAAACAAAGATCATATTCAGTATGAAGACCTAATTAGAAGGAAAGGTAGAGCAAAGGATGGCGACTCTTGGGAAAGCAACTAATAGTCTCAAAAAGCCATTCCCAACCTTCCATTTATGAGGACATAAATGTTTGTCAAGAAAGGAAGAATGTTAAGCTCCAAACTAACTATGGGTGGTTTGTACCTAACCTAGGTAAGGGAACTCATAGGGTTTAAAAATATTGATAAGGGGGCTTAACCAAGGATAGGTTTAGTAGGCATTATATGGAATTAGGGTTCGACTAACCAAAAGAGCTAGTCAGAAGGGATGCAAAATGTGTTTTGGTTGTGTATAGGACACTAGGGCTTATTGGCCGTGGACTAGGCTCACGTGATTCTCATGGCCTTCTGATTTGGGGTGGTCCAAGGTAACATGCAATTTGGTTGGGAGGTGACTTCAACGCCTACTAACCCCACATTGCTGTTATCATTATATTCACTCGAGGTATTTGCATCTGCCTCTTGGGAAATGTCTCCTTGAAAGCATATACCCTTCCAGAAATACAATCATCCATTAGTCTAAGGTTTAGGAAAGGAATTCGTCAAGGATCATGGCATCACTCTT
This sequence comes from Dipteris shenzhenensis, assembly GCF_047967505.1. Lineage (NCBI taxonomy): Eukaryota > Viridiplantae > Streptophyta > Polypodiopsida > Gleicheniales > Dipteridaceae > Dipteris > Dipteris shenzhenensis. The sequence goes on from NC_141612.1 coordinate 5,279,238, forward strand.
CTTCATTACAAATAATTCCCAATTGCATCGCCTCCGTCATTTTTCAAGCTTTGATGATTCAAAACTCCTGGGATCTAGATCAGCAAGTAGCTTGCACATCAGAAGATTGTTCATCACATTGCTTTATGTTTTGACTTGGTTGCCATTTTGCCCAAGCCCCTCTCTAGACATCACCATAATTTAGAATCTTGAAGGATCCCCATATACTACTCAAGAATTGGTTCTTCTTTGGGAGTCGAATGTTCATCATGTGCCCTTAACTGTCCAAGAAGTGTCATTTCTTTGTTATCTCAGCCTAATTTTTTGCAGATGCAAACATCCTACGTACTCTTGTTTTCTTTTTGTTTTGGACTCCCCTCACCATAACCAGTGAAAAGGCATTTTGTGACATCCAGCTTCTACTGTGCTGTTAAAGCACATGAGCACAAACAAAACACCCAGACAGTATGAAGCCTCTTAGACTAAATTTATGGCCTAATCATACTACATACTTCCAGTGATGTGACATGACAGCTTTTGTAAGGTTTCTAATTGCGATATAAGCTGTTGCATTGACCTCTAGGAAAAATTTGTTGGTATATGTCCATACACCGTCCATGTTTTTATCTCAGCCTTCCCATTATGCTGAGGCGCATATGCTGTAGTCAACTACTATTTGAAGTAAAATTTCCCACAACAGAAGCTCGATGCTTCACACATACATTCTCACCACCACACTTCAAGCATACATTCTCACCACCCTCAAATTTTTCCCCTGCTTGATTACTTGCCCCTTGTGGCTGTGTCTAGTCAGCAGCCGGTAAGAGGTTTTACTCCCTCCTTCATAACCACCCTTCCCTCCTATTTTGCCACCTCATCCTTCCATCTACCCTCGCCAACCCTCATCCATGTCCATAAGGCCTATTAATGCAAATTGATGATGTGTTGAAGGACCATGTGGCCTATTGAGATGAAGTGACAAGAGAGCCTAAAGGTGTCGAACCAAAGCCACAGTGTGAATAAACTTCTAACCCTAAATTTGTTTCTTGTGATGAGAAGATGATAGAATAGTCAATCATTGCTCATTAGAACCATACTTGAGATAGTAGAGCAATCTTTCAGTTACCATTTCATGTGTAGGAAGAAGTCGAATCTTGCAGAAAACAGGTACGCTCAGATGCATTCCAAGTGCCTTCACGATCGCAAAAACTGTCTCCCAATCCTGTATGAAATCAGTTGACAAGAACTTTTCCATGAATGCCATGAAACATCCTCCAAGTACGGCATAACATGCACATCTACTTCAATCCACGGAGAGACTCTGCAGCAAATCTCGTCTCATGCTAAATCCCTTGGCCACCTATACTCGAACAAATGAGGCACTTACTTTCTTGTCCAGAAGATAGGCTCCATAATGTCCATCCATGGCCGACTGCTGTGGACAACCTAAGTTGAGGTCCACGGCATCGCAAACAGGCTAGCAAAGCTGAGCAGCATGCAAAAGAACATCTGCGTCATTTCCACACAACTGGACCACCAAAGGTCTATCTTCTTCAAAAGTTTGCAGTGATTCGCGTCTATACTCTTAATCTGAGACAAGCAGGTCACTGTAAACAACAAGACAAAATTGGTCTACACAGAGGCAAAAGATTTCAAACAGCATAAACCTCAAAGTAGTGCAAATATTTCAGCATGAAGAAGGGATAAACCTGAAGAGCATCTGTGTGTATGCGAAGTGTGCATTATGTCTACGACAGAGGAGGTGAAAAGGCAGGTCACTGAGACTACCACATACTTGATCTTCCATAGCCAGTCCTCCATGTATCCAAGCTTCCAAATTGCTCCAATATATAAAGTGAGAAGCTTTGCTACCTCTCTATATATAGATTGCATGATTCTTTGATCAAATCATGATTTTTTGATCAAATGATATAAAGGATTGGCGGGGGCGGTTGTTGTAGCGTAGTTATATGCAAATGTGGCGAGCATTGGAGTTGAAGGCATTGGCCAAAACGTAGCTGCATGCAGATTGGGCGAGATTTGCCAAGGGTGTCTCTGCCACAAGTGCGGGTGTGGATGTAGTGTTGTTGGGAGGCTGAGAGTGGTGTTAGTGTGTGTAGGGACCATCGTGTTAATAATGTGCCTAAGATTGTCCTACATGTGTAGGGAACTGTGGCGGTGCAGACGGATTGTTAATCGGAGGTCACGGCGTGAAGATATGAGCAAATATGTGCGAAACGAGGCCCACACAGGGGCGCAAATGAGTGAGTGCTAGGGATGCCAAAATGGTGTGCAATGGGCTGGAAAAATACCCCGTAGCGTGGTGTTTTCGTGTGTGAAATCTAGGTTCAAATAGGGTTCAGTTTGGGTTCCAAAGGATGAGTTACAAGGGGTTAAAGTAGGGGTAAAATTGACCTTTTTTGGGAGGGTGTCCTAAGGGTGGTGTGAATGGACTTTAAGTCCAACTGAGGGATTGGAACCAAGTTAATCTAGTTAGGTTAACTAACCTATATCCTCCCAGTTATTATAACTTGGAGGTTTGACTAACTGCAGTTAGTTACTAACTTAAGAGTTAGTCTAACCTAACTGATATTAACTAACCGAAGTTAAAATAACTTAACTAACCTAACCTAATGGTAGTTAACTAACCCAGCTAGCCTAATTAACCTAACCTAATGGCAATTAACTAACCTAACCTAATTAACCAAGTAACCTAACTAAAGTTAGTTTTAGGTTAGGTTAGTTTTTTTTTTTTGGACAGTGTGGGAGGGGCTTTTCCGACGGCAGTGGGGGGGGGGACGGGGGAGGGGGGTTCGAGCAGGGGGGCGTCCAAGGCAGGGGGTTTTACACAAAGGGGAGGGGAGCGGGGGGAAGAGGGGAGGGGAGCGGGGGGAAAGGGGAGAGCGGGCGAGGCACGGGCGGGTGGGGTGGCTGGCGGGGGGGCAGTGGGGTGGCGGGCGGGCGGGCTGGCGGGCGGGCGGGCGATGGGGTGCGGGTGGGCGGGGTGGCTGGCGGGCGGGCGGTGGGGTGGCAGGCAGGCGGCGAGGCGGGGAGCGGGGTGGCGAGTGGGGGAGCGTGGCGGTGGGTGGGGAGCGAGGTGGCGGGCGAGCGCCAGGCGAGGAGTGGGTAGAGCAGCAGGGGGGATTGAGGGGAGAGGAAGAGCCGAGAGGGGGAGGGGGGTGGGAACTAGAGAGAGAGGGCACAGAGAGAGAGAGAGAGAGAGAGAGAGGGGGGGGGTGGGAGCTAGAGAGAGAGAGAGAGGGGGGGTAGGGGGGAGAGAGAGAGAGAGAGAGGGGGGGAGGGGGAGAGAATGACAGAGAGAGAGAGAGAGAGAGAGAGAGAGAGAGAGAGAGAGAGAGAGAGAGAGAATGAGTGAGAGAGAGAGAGAGAGAGTGAGTGAGACGAAAGAGAGAGAGAGTGTGTGTGTGTGTGAGAGAAAGAGAGAGGGGGGGAAAGGGAGAGAGAGAGAGAGAGAGAGAGAGAGAGAGAGAGAGAGAGCAGAGGCAGGGGGAGGGATAGAGAGAGAGAAAGAGAGAGATAGAGAGGGGGAGGGAAAGAGAGGTAGAAAGAGAGAGAGAGAGAGAGAGAGAGAGAGAGAGAGAGAGAGAGAGGTAGAAAGAGAGAGAAAGGGGGAGGGATAGAAAGAGATGGAGGGGGAGAGGGGGGAGGGGGTGGTGGAGATGGAGGGGGGAGGGGGGAGGGGGAAGATGGAGGGGGGAAAGGGGAAGGGGGGGAGGGGGTAGTGGAGATGCAGGGGGGAGGGGGTGGTGGAGATGGAGGGGGGGAGGGGGGTGGTGGAAATGGAGGGGGGAGGTGGAAATGGGAGGGGGGGTGGTGGAGATAGAGGGGGGAGGGGGGGAGGGGGTTGTGAAGATGGAAGGGGGAAAGGGGGGAGGGGGTGGTGGAAATGGAGGGGGGAGGGGAGAAGGGGGTGGTGAAGATGGAGGGGGAGAGATGGAAATGGGAGGGGGGTGGTGGAGATTGAGGGGGGGGGGGGGGAGGGGGTGGTGAAGATAGAGGGGGGAAAGGGGGGAGGGGGTGGTGGAAATGGAGGGGGGAGTTTCACTAACACACAACCATCCTTCAACAAGGTATTTTTATACATGTCCACACATTTACCACACCTAAAATAAAGTAAAAGATAGGGCAACCAATCCTAGTGACGTGGTGTGGCCTTGTTCCACTTCATCAAGCCCCAATGTTCTCATGTGTGGTGATTATTCTATGTGATGTTGATGTATTGGAATCTAATTCTATTCTTATGCTTAGAAAAATTTGTGACAAATGATCTTATATGCATTTGATCTTAAGTATAACTTAGTGAATATTGATTGGGCTTATGCTCATCTACACAACCTTGCAACACTACATGCCTTGTCTCGACATTTATAATTTGTTGTACATGTCGTGTATTGTATGTTGCTCTTCATTGCATTCTATCACCACTTTCATCAGCCTTAGGTGCACACCACTTGTGAGGAGCTAGTTTTGATCCGGAGAAGGGGTGGTGGAAATGGGAGGGGGAAAAAAAGAGAGAAGAAAAAAACTTGACGGACGGAAATCCAAAGGGAGGAAGAGGTGGTCACCTGAACGCTCTCCAAGTCTTTCTCAATTTAACAGGATTGTTGAGGACGGTGGGCGGATGGCTAGGTGATCGCTGCGAGATGGGCTCGAAGTCACTTACAATGTGAGGATGGGAGTAAGGTGGTGGTCGATGGAGACGAAGGTCTTGCATAGGGCTCAAAGTGAAGAAGAGGATGGAGGCAAAATGTGAAAGATGAAGAATGAGGGGGTAAAGTGAGTTTTTATAGGAACTGAGTTTAGGTTTAGGGTTAAATCCTAAACTTTTCCCGAGCCGTAACTTGCTATGGATAGCTCGGTTTGCCTTCTACAAAAAGGTGAAATGATTGAAATTGCAAGCTCTACGCATTCGTGTCCACTACCTAGCCTGATTGTTTATTAAGTGGCTTCTATTTAAGAAATAAAGAAAATTTCTTAAGGTAGTAACCCAAGGTTGATGCTTGGGGTAGATATGTTTAGCTAGAAATGGAAAAAATTTTACTCTCCTTGCCCTTAAGTGTTATGTTCGTGAAAGTTCGAAGTAGTTTGTTTTTTTTACACATACCTGCATATGTTTTACTCATTACTTGAGATGCTAGTCTCCCTGGCAATGGCACCAAATGTTGGCTCTTTCCTACTTCTTTCGTAGGAAGAGCTGGGTTCTCTCAGTATGCAAGGTTCCGAGGTATTTTGTCACCTACAGATATATCGGGGTTGTCGGTTGTAGTATATGTGTAGCTTAGGACCTCGAGTCGTGTTCTGGTGAGAGACGTAGGCTTAAGTGTGGTAAGCAAACAAAGTGCATGCATGTGTAAAAGGAACGTGTATCATCATGATTGAGGTAATGAAGGCTTTCGCCTTCATTGGGGGTTGCAGGGTTTAGGAGGAGTTTAAGGGTTAGAAGGAGGTTTGAGGGTTAGAAGGAGGTTCCAAGGTTTAGCAAGAGGTTCCAAGGTTTAAAAGGAGGTTCCAGGTTTAAAAGGAGTTCCAAGGTTAGGAGGCTCCAAGGTTTAGAGAGAGGTTCCAGAGTTTAGAAGAGGTTCTAGGGTTAGAAGGAGGTTCCAAGGTTTAGAAGGAGTCCAGGGTTAGGAGGAGGATCCAAGGTTCAGGGTAGAGTACATGGTGGAGAACTCATCTCCCTCGTAGATCATGGAGTTTAAGGGTTGAGGAACAAAGGGTTTAGGAGGAGCATAGGAGTGGGAGAGGAAGAAGGTGTAAGAGCATGGGGGCAAGAGGAGAGAGGAGGGAGGAGGAGGAGGAGGGAGAAGGAGAGAGGAGGAGGGGGAGAAGGGAGGAGGAGGAGGAAGAGGGAGGAGGAGAAGGAGAGGAGGGAGGAGGAGAGGGAGAGGATAGGTTGCAAGGTTGGAGGAGAGGGGAGGAGGAGTTGCAAGGTTAGGACATGCTTTTGTACATGGAGTGCAAGGAAGCATGGACACTTGAGACAATTGCTTGGAATACCAAAGTAGAACTCAACACAATGCCCCAAAGAGTGTGGGCTTCATTCCATTATGGGGTATTTATACAAGTTGGAGAGCTTCTCTCTCTGCATGTAGGAATTGTAACACATTCTCTCTCTACATGTAGAAGTCGTATGTAGAAGTTGTAACACATTCTCTTTCTACATGTAGAACTCGCATATAGAAGTTGTAACACATTCTCTTTCTACATGTAGAAGTTGTAACACATTCTCTTTCTACATGTAGAAGTTGTATGTAAAAGTTGTAACACATTCTCTTTCTACATGTAGAAGTTGTAACACATTCTCTTTCTACATGAGTCCATGTTGGCATAGAGTCAATAGTGTGTGTGTGTGTGTGTGAGAGAGAGAGAGAGAGTGTGTGTGTGTGTGTGTGCATGTACATGTGTGTGTATATGTGTGTTGTGTGTGTATGCATGTGTATATGTGTGGTGTGTGTGTGTGTGTGTGCGTATATGTGGTTCATTGGTAGTTAAGAGCCTAAGGGTGGTAGTCATGGTAGTCCTAGAGTCCAAGGGTGGTATGGTAGTCTAAGAGTCTAAGGGTGGTAGTCCAAGGGGTATATTAGAAATCCATTAGCATCTCAACCATGACTATAGCCAGAATGCACTTTTGGACACCCTTTAGCACTATCTGTGCACTTTTTAGCACTTTTTATGCACTCTTTAGCACTTTTAGAGTGTGCTTCTAATCGCACAGAGACACTCATATTTTATGTTAAAAACTAGACTATCACATCCATGCATTCAAGAAGTATACTAGAAATCTGTTAGCACCCCCCTGTGAGGGTTAAAGGCCATTGTACCTTAACCCCATTTATGTACAATGCTCAAACACATATATATATATGGATGACATAGAAGATTAGGGTGTTTTGCACCCACCAAAACTTGTGTGGATCTCCTTTCTAGCTCTCCCTCTCTCTCACCTTCTACCGTTCTGCTTCCGCTATTGAGATCTCTCAACTGGTATCAAAGCACGGGTGTTCTAGCTAAGCCCGAGTGTGAGCTTGGAGCCTGAAGTCTGCTGGTACAGCTCTGTGGGAGGAAGGAGAAGCTCTGTTATGTGACTTTACCTGCATCTTTGTATGCAAAAACCTTGCAAAAACCTTTGGAAAGTTCTCTGAGTGGTTTTGGAGCAAAAAAAGACGTTTTTTTATGATTCCCCTATTCCTTTCGACTAATGAGAGTCTAGAATGACCTGTAGAGGCAACCATTGCTTGCTTTTGGTGTCTGTTGCACTTTGGGAGTTTGAAAGAACCTTCATTCGTTAATTTGGCATCATTTTGTTGGATTTTTTACTCACTATCTATGCTTCAACGTTTTTAAAACAGTGTGTTGGAACTCAAGTCTGAAGTAACCATTTACAAATCTGTTGGTTCCAGTGGACTCAGGAGGTCCTAAAACCTATGTGTTGCTCATCATTCGGACTCCGGTGGTGTTGACAAACAGAGTCTGTTTGCAAAATTATTTTTTGGTCTGTATGTTGGACCCGGTGATTGGGACCACGATTTTTAAAACCGTCTGTTCCATTGCATTCCAAAGGCCCAAAAACCCCTACCTGCCAGCTCTTGCACACTTCCGTTGAGATTTGGAGAAAGTTCGTCTCTCTGAGGCACCGAATTGTCCGTTTCTCTATCAAAAATCCATTCAAAGGCTCAAACCTTTGATTTTTGGATTATAGGTCGATTGCAAGGGTTGACTCCCCGCTTCCCATTCATCGATTGGGATTTTGGAGTTCCAACAGAAGAGAGATATTTGTAGATTTTCTTGTTGAGTCCGATTATGTAGTGATGCCCATGTTTTGAGGCATCCCAAGTTCTATTTTCACTAGTAGCGGTCATTACCATGGGGCCATGATTTCTTGGATATACCTTATGCAGATCACTCTGGTTGTAGTCTGAGCCATGTGCGCTCATTCGTGGTTTGCATTTGGTTGCAGTGGATGCTTTACAGGCCATTTGGATGTATTGTGATTCTTGTTGGATGCACTGGGATGCTTTATTGATGGACGTTTAGCACATAGAAAATATTTTATGCTTGATTTGGTGCATTCATATGTATGTGGTCCCATGCCTACACGCCATGCCTACACGGTCATTAGGCAGGGCCGAATACTATATGACATTCATTGATGATGCAAATAGGAAAGTATGGGCTAATTCTATAGCTTGGAAGAGCGATATGTTCCAGGTATTTCAGAAATGACTGGCTTTGGCTAAAAACAGTCAGGTAGAATGCTTAAATGCCTACGGGCTAACAATGGTGGAGAGTATCTCTCTCATAACTTTCAACATTTCTGTGATACACGTGGGATCAAGAGGGAGCTCACGTCCCCTTCCATAGCAAAATCCAATTGTAAAACAAATGAACCACACCATTCAGGAAAGGTTGCAATGTATGCTTTCCAATGCAAGTCTTTCTGGTGGTTTTTGGGCTAAGGCAATGAAGACTCCAGTGCATGTGATCAATAGATCACCTAGTAAGAGTTTGGATGGTGGTATTCCTGAAGAGGCATGGAGTGGCAAGAAGCCTTCTTACTCTCATTTGCGCATATTTGGGTGTGAGGCATATGCACATGTGCCTAAAGAGCTTCAAAAGAAGCTAGATCTTAAGTCTAGAAAATGCATCTTTATGGGTTATGGTGAAAGTGGAGAGATGTGCTATCGTCTCTGGGATCCAGAAGCAAAGAAGATCATATGAAGCCATGATGTGGTCTTCAATGAGAAGAAAATGCATAAGACACCCATGAGAGATGTGGAAATGAGGAGAATCACTTTCCAAGATGTGAATCCACCTGAATATGTTGATAGATAGCAAGCTATCCATGCACCAAAATGGTGCCACTAGGTACTCCCATAGGTACACAATCAAGGGCAAATGACGGATCATCTATTGGTGGAAATGATGAGCCAAATGTGGCTGATATGCAGGTGGGACAACAAGCTGAAATGCCCTTGAGAAGATCATCTAGAGTGTCTAGACCACCTGAGAGATTTGTTCTAGGGGTAGACTATGTGATGCTTAGTGATTGTGGGGAGCCTTCTTGCTACAGAGAGGCTATAATGCATGAGGATCAAGGCAAGTGGGAGTGTGCTATGCAATCAGGGATGAATTAACTCATGAAAATTAAAACTTGGTTTCTTTGCCACATGGAAAGAAAGCATTGCCATGTAAATGGGTCTACAAGATGAAGGTCACATATGATGATGTGCCTATGTTTGGTTGCTAAAGGGTTCAAGCAAGAGAAGGGTGTGGACTTTGATGAGATCTTCTCTTCGATTGTGAAGATGACCACACTTAGATGCGTACTTGGACTTGTGGCAGCAACAGATATGGAGCTTATGCAAATGGATGTCAAGACAGCTTTCTTGATTTGCATGAGGAAATTTACATGGTACAGCTGGAAGGCTTTGAATTTGGTTTGCAAGATGAAAAAGAGTCTGGGGGGGGGGGAAGGCAATAAGTACTCCATTGCCTCCATATGTGAAACTGAGTCAAGAAGATAGTCCCAAATCAGATGAGGAGAGGGCCATGATGGCCAAGGTTCCTTATGCATCAATAGTTGGGAGTCTTATGTATGCTATGATAGCTACTAGACTAGACATTGCATAGTATGTCCATTGGTTTGAGTATTGTCATGTATTGATGGGCATTGGATAGTATGTCCATTAGTTGTTCTCCCTTAAAGGAACATTGGCCTTTAAGTGGGAGGTTGTGGGGGTTAAATGCCACTATACCTTAACCCTAGTTATGGACAACACTCAAACACATATATGTATGGATGACATAGAAGATTAGGGTGTTTTGCACCCACCAAAACTTGTGTGGCTCTCTCTTCTGGATCTCCCTCTCTCTCACCATCTTCTGTTCCACTTCCATTGTTGAGATCTCTCATGGCCCACACCATATACTCTGAACCTCAAATTTATCATCCCATACTTTACTACAAAATCACAGTCTATCACAAAATTTGTATCGTAATAGTCCAGGTAGATTCTGATGGGATATCTCAAGGTGTATGCCTCAGGCACACCTTGGTTTCTATGTGTGAGTGCTAGAGGCACAGTTAGGTGCCCATAAGCACAGTTAGGTGGTGGAAAGCCACATAGGATGATTGAGAGAATCTAGGAGCAGATTGAGGAGATGATTGTGGAGCTTTGAAGTCATCAGTGATGTCAGTGAGCATGTAAGAGGTGCCTACATAAGGACCTCACTCTTCTTCATTCCATATTGCAAGTATTCTGAATTTGTGTCCACTCTACTCTTTCCTTTCAGTTTACCAACATGGTATCAGAGCCATTTGATCCACCTTGATCCATGTCTGCCACATCATCATCTTCTTCTCCATCTTCTTCTTCACCATCTCTTCCTCTTCTTCCCAAAATTTGCTTAAGCCTGTTCTCTTCCGGTTCTCTACCATTCTCCACGCCCTTCCTGCTGGAGATCCACCTCGAAGGGGCGAACCCCTGGCTGAAAGGAATTGAAGAATCTCTGCCTCGTTTCATCGCCATTACATGCAGTTCGTCGACCTTTATTCCTGCGTTTTCTCTCAGCATGCTCCATGCTTCTCTAATTCCTTTCAGAAGGAGCTAGTCCATATCTAGAGCTATCCTGTGCTGAAATCTGAGCAGCAATGGCTGCATATTCAAGCTGAAAATAGAGAAAAACCAGTCGAAAATGGAGAGACTAGCTATGGCACCCTGACGTGTTTTTACACCCTTTCTCCTCAGTGGACCTTCTATGGTATATAAGCTCTCTTTTGCCTCAGAAACCCCCTTTTCCTTTGCTCTAAAGAGTGAGATACAAGCCCTCCAAGTTCAATCTTTTGATTTTGACAGTTTTGACAAGTTTTTGAAGATGATGCTACATAAGATGCTATTCTAGCATTTCTGGTTTTTTGAAGTTTTCAATAACATCAGTACAACTATGGCTTCAGCTTTGCTTTGAGTTGCTATACCTAGTTTTGATTGGAAAGCTTTCATTTTAGCCATCTCTATGAAGCATGTAAGAAAAAGCATCATTGATTGAATTTTGGTCACTAGTCTTTGCTACATTAAATGCTTATATTTGGAAGCCTTTCAGTTGTTATTCTAGCCTTGTAAGAGAGAAGACACTGCCCAATATCTAGATTAGACCCTCTCATGGCTACCATATTGAATATAGATAAGTTCAATGGAAAGGGCTTCCACACATGGCAAATGAAGGTGAAATTTGCATTGATGAGGGAAAACCTTTGGGGACTTGTCAAACCGACTTCAACCGCTTCTTCTACAGCCTTCAATGCTGGAGAATCCTCAGCTCCGACACGCCCAACAAGGGATCCTGCTAGAGAGGAGAAAGCATATGGTATCATTGCTCTTGCTTTAGGAGATGATTATATTCATCACATCTCTGACTTAGAGTCTCCTTCAGAAGCTTGGCAGAAGCTTGACATGATTTTTGCTGCTAGCTCTCACATCTCTAAATTATCACTTAAAATCTCTTTCTTTGAATTGAAGATGGTTAGTGGCACTGCTTTGGTAGCTCATGTCAAGTACATGCGGAGTCTTATGACTCAACTTGCTTCTATCAACTCTCCTATTACTACAGATGATGCTATGGCAGTGTTACTTAAGAGTATGCCTGAAGATTATGATCATATTGTTACCACTTTGAAAAATCTTCCTAATCCTAATCTTAAAGGTATTATCTCTGCTCTCCAAGAAGAAGAAAGGCACATGGAGCTCAGGAAAGGCAATGACACTGTTTATGCTGTAAAAATCCAGAAGAGCAAGTTTACACCTTTCAATCATTGTGGAAAGACAAATCACCTTTCAAAGGACTGCTTCAAAATCAATCCATGCAAACACTGTGGCAAAAACAACCATCATGAGAAGTTTTGCAGAGCCAAAGCAAAGACAGAAAATGCAAATCTACTTTCAGTTAATGAGCCTCCACAAGATGAGGCATCCTTTGAAGATTATGCATTTTAAATCATCTCTATGTATGCTCCAGATCTCTCTTTTTATGTTGAGTCAAGGTACTCAGCCTGGATAGTCCTCCAAAATGAATGAAATAAACTATTGTGTTTTGTGTGTTTTGTAAACACCTCTGGTCACCTTATGATGTAGGCCATGTGTATGTTTTGCTCCATGGTACCTCCTGCAGACATTGTGTGCATGTACATGCGGGGGAGATAACCATTGGAAGGTCTTTTTGTATCCCTTTTGTTTATCTTACACCCATGGGAACCCTTGCTAGCTTGAGATCCTAGCCATTAATAGATCCATGACCACCATGAGATGGCATGAGACACCTTGTGCTAGCTGTATCCTTGACATAGCTTGAGGCATTCCCTTGAGGGGGGGTTTGATGGGATATCTCAAGGTGTATGCCTCAGGCACACCTTGGTTTCTATGTGTGAGTGCTAGAGGCATAGTTAGGTGCCCATAAGCACAGTTAGGTGGTGGAAAGCCACATAGGATGATTGAGAGAATCTAGGAGCAGATTGAGGAGATGATTGTGGAGCTCTGAAGTCATCAGTGATGTCAGTGAGCATGTAAGAGGTGCCTACATAAGGACCTCACTCTTCTTCATTCCATAATGCAAGTATTTTGAATTTGTGTCCACTCTACTCTTTCCTTTCAGTTTACCAACAGATTCACCATTTGGAAAGAGAATATGAGAAAAGAGAAATGTGTTTGCATTATTATAAAATTTGGCAAGAGAATATTGTGCTCTTTTTATCTACCTTAGGCCCTACAATTAGCTATTTGTGTTGAAGGTGATGGCCTACACCCCTCATTTGGGCATGGAGCATGGTTAATTTGAAAGGAGGGCTCGCAGTTGTGACACATAGAATTCGGGGATATTAATCCCACAAGCATAGGCAACATTATGGGTTCCTTGCATATAAAGGACCCTTGGACCTCCTCAATCATCCCGTCGGTGGCCTTTTGGGTAGACTAGGGAGGCATGTGGCTAGGAGGTGAGGGGAATGGGACCCCCTCATACTCAATGCTCCTGTTGACACATGGTAGCCTTTAACTGGCTATCAACATGGTATCAGAGCAGTCCTGTCCTATGGATTGTGCATGGCTTTGGCACGGCCGTCACGTGAACAATACTGCTGTGCACTGCAGAGTAGTCATGACCTACAACGATCACGACTTGGTTGTTTGTTCCACGATGATTGTGGCTCTTCTTGATTGCATAGCGGCTCCCCATGGACTTTGGCGGCGGCTACTTGTGGTGTTTGGTGGGCTGTCCTTTGTTGATTCATCTAGTCTTATGTTTGGCCATGTCCAGGTTTTGGATAGTCCCATGTGTGTTTGCCTTGTGGTTTGTCCACAAGGGGGTGTTGGAGGTGGTGGCCTACAACCCTTATTTGGACGTGGAGCATGGTTAGTTGAAAGGAAGGCTCACGGCTATGACATGTGGAATTTGGGGATATTAATCCCATAAGCATAAGCAACATTTTGGGTTCCTTGCATATAAAGGACCCTTGGACCCTCCTTAGTCATCCCGTCGACCTTTTTGGGAGACTAGGGAGGCATGCATGGCTAGGAGGCAAGGGGATTGGGACTCCTCATATTGGGCGCTCCTATTGACACTTGGTAGCCTCTGATTGTCATTCAACAGTTTCCATCTTGAGGTGCATTCTGAAGGAGGTTGGACATAGATAAGGCACCTCTACTTTGAAAGAGTATTGTCCCCTCATGCAAGCCTTTGAAGGAGGTCAGACATAAATAGGGTCACAATGGAGCTCCTCTTTGAAACGAATACTGGTTCACCATGCAAGCCTTTGAAGCAAGTCAAACATAAATAGAAGCAGGGCCACTAACGAGTAAAAGGGACAAAATGAGCAAACTCTTCATAAAAATGATAACTTCTATGTAGACATCTAAATGGTGTCCATAGAAATTCAACTAAATACAGGCCAGCTTCATTCACTCTGATGTGTGGACTACTAAAGCTGCATCTATTGGAGGCCGTCATTATTTTGTCACTTTTATTGATGACTACAGCAGAAAAGTTTGGGTGTATTTTATGAAAAAGAAAAGTGAAGTGTTTGGGCATTTCAAAGCTTTTAAAGCTATGGTTGAGAAAGAAACAGGCCTGCAAATAAAATGCCTAAGGTCAGATGGAGGGGGAGAGTACCTCTCAAATGAGTTTGTAAGGTTCCTGCAGGAGCATGGCATAAAGCAGCAATATTCATGCAGTCATACCCCACAGCAAAATGGACTTGCAGAAAGGAAAAACAGGCATATTGGAGAGGTATCTCGTGCCATGCTCAACGAAAAAGACCTGCCAGATTATTATTGGGCTGAAGCAGTTGCTACAGCAGTCTACATAATGAACAGCACTCCCACTGCAGCAATACATGGCATGATGCCAGAGGAGAGGTATACTGGTAGGAAACCAGATATTTCTCATTTGAAAGTTTTTGGTTGCATTGCCTATGTTCATGTGCCAGATGAGTTGAGATCCAAGTTGGATCCAAAAGTTGAGAAGTGCATCTTTATTGGTTATTCTCTACAACAGAAAGGGTATAGATGCTATAACCCTTCTACTCTTAAGTTTACAGTGAGCAAAGATGTTGTTTTTTATGAGATGAGCACCTGGTATAAACCAGTAAATGTGATTGATGATGTACATGCACAAAATGGTAATGCTCCACAGAATTGACAGCAGCAATCACAAAATATTAGTGGACCTGTAGTGTCCTCTAGGAGTGGTTCACATATTTCACCATGAATAGACAGATTGAGATCAGGAGAATCTCCTCAAAGCAATGCAAATAGTGGTATGCAAGTAAGACGAAAGGGAAAAGAGAAAGTAGATCAGCCCATGGTTGATGTGAATGCAAGTCACTCTTATGTGGATGGTGAGTCCAGTGGCTCAGAACAGAGCCTTGATGATGAGTTGGGTATTCCGTCTGTTGTTACACCTAGAGTAAGGAAGACAAGGGATGTTTTGAGAGCACTTGGTAGTGAGCCTATTTTGCACAGCTCTACCAGAGTTAAGTATCCTGTGGATAGGCTGAAATATGATGGATTTATAGCCATTCACTATGCCTATATGGTCAAAGTGATACATGAACCAGAACCCACTTCTTTTGAGCAAGCCATGGGAAAAGAAAAATGGGAGAAAGCCATGGATGAAGAAATGGATGCCTTGGAAGCAAATGCTACATGGGAATTGGTGCCTTTGCCTAAAGACAAGAATGCAATTGGTTGCAAGTGGGTCTATAAGGTGAAACATAATGCAGATGGTTCTATGAGCAGATACAAGGCAAGATTAGTTGTCAAGGGGTATGCACAGACGTATGGCATTGATTATGAAGAAACATTCAGTCCGGTTGCAAGGACGGCAATCGTAAGAGTAGTCATTACTATGGCTGCATCAAAGGGATGGTCTTTACATCAGATGGATGTAAAGAATGCCTTCTTGCATGGTGATTTGCAAGAAGAGGTCTATATGGAGCAGCCACCAGGTTATGTGCATGCTGTTCATCCTGAGTTTGTTTGCAGGTTGAAAAAAGCCTTGTATGGCTTGAAACAAGCACCCAGAGCATGGTCTGACAAGATAGGACAGTATCTTGTCACTATTGGCTTTCAAATTTCCAAGGCAGATTTCTCACTTTATGTGAGAAAAACAGAGAAAAGTATTATGCTGCTTGTCATTTATGTTGATGATTTGATCATCACAGGTGATAGTGATGAAGATATCCTCCATGTGAAAATGCTATTGAAGCAGAAGTTTGAGATGAAGGATTTGGGAGAGCTGCGTTACTTCTTGGGCATTGAGGTGATTAGATCCACAAGTGGGATATGGCTCTTGCAGAGGCAGTATGGATTGGACATGTTGTCCAAATATGGGATGACAGGCTGCAAGCCTATTTTAGTTCCTTTGGAGCAGAATGTGAAGCTGAGCGCAGATGCAGGTGAGCTTCTGGAAGACCCTAGTATGTAAAGATGCATAGTAGGAAGTTTGATTTATATGAGTATTACCAGGCCAAATTTGAGCTATGTTGTTGGGTTGGTAAGTCAGTTTATGCAGGCTCCAAGGAAACCGCATTTGGATGCAGCTAGACGCATACTGAGGTATGTGAAGTCCACATTGCAGTATGGACTATTTTATGAGACTGGGGTTTCAGATACAGTTGCATGGATACACTGATGCTGATTAGGCTGGTAGTATTTCTGATAGACAATCTACCAGTGGATATGTGTTCTCTTTTGGGAGTGTTGTAGTCACTTGGAGCAGCAAGAAACAACCTACAATTGCCTTGTCGAGCACAGAGGCTAAGTATAGGGGTGAGTATAAGGCTGCATGTGAGGTAGCTTGGTTGCGTAAGCTACTTTATGATATGCATCAGTCTACAGATGGGCCAGTTGTCATTTGTTGTGACAACATGAACAGTATACACTTGGCAAATAACCCAGTCTATCATGCTAGAACAAAGCACATTGAGGTGCATTATCACTATGTGCGAGAGAAGGTTCTAGTAGGTTTTATTGATCTAGTTTATGTCAGCACAGAGGATCAGGTAGCTGACATATTCACGAAGGCATTGGGTGCAGAGAAGTTGCGCAAGTTCAGAGACCTACTTGGTGTGCAGGAATTGGGATTGAGCTCGAGGGGGAGTGTTGAGATATCAATCTCGACTTGTGATATGCCAGGGTGACTGCTGTGCATTTATGTCACCGACTTGTTAGCTGCAGATGCGGTTGGTACACCGCCCATGAATAATAGCTGGTGACAGCTATCTTTATGTACTCTAGTTTGTGGCTCAGTTAGTATGCCACCTAGGTTAGTTGAGTTTGGTTTGAGACCCACATATAGGGTTCATCTATTCCTTTTGTACTTATAGAGAGTTCTTTTTGCTTACACAACTAAGAAGAGGAAAACTGTTTCCGGCCTCCAGCTTTGTGTGTATTCCCCCATTGTGTATGCGAGAAAGCTGCAAGTGAGACTCCTTACTTCTCTCCCACTCTCTTCACACTTGCCACCTGTCATCCACTAGTAGCTTTTCCATGGTGGTACAAGGAAAACGTCGTGATGCAGGACTAGAATCACAAAATCCATGCTTAAAGCATGTGCAATCAATGCGGTGACGTTGGCTTGGAGCGATCGCACCGCACTGGTTCTTGGAGTTATTTTAGTGGTGGTTGTAGTTAATCCTAAACCAAGGAAAATGTATTTCCTTGTACAACCACCTAGACCTTAATTGGCTAGGCCACTTGAGACTCACATTGGAGTCCCACAATGATGGAGTTTTTGTGTGGATGCTCTATGGGTCCCATTCATATATTTCACATCATTTTCCCTTAAGGGGAACCCTTTAAGGGCAAGGGTCATATCAACATGCCATATATGTCTAGAGGCATGCCGATATGGCCCTTGCCCCTAAAGGGGAGCCCTTAAGGGCCATATCGATAATTGTTTTTTTTAATAGTTTAATTTATATTCTTAACATGCAATTGGGCAAGTTTAAAGCCAGCCCGGTGCTTGGAACAACATGTTGTTATAGTGTATATGAGAGTAATTAATAGTTTAAAACAAGTGGTTAACAATATCATTAAAATAGTCTAATAATTTATGCTCTTAGCATGCCATCAACCCATGGTTAGACCAGCCCAGTGATATGTACTATGAGGGAACAAAGAGAGAATTTCATAGAGGAGAAAGAGAGCTTGTATTTCAATGTGTGCAACCAATGTATTTTAATTAATATGCAAGCATAACCATCTTGTTACCCTGGAAGAGAGTAAACCAACTTAGTGTGTTTACAGACTTGCGCATGATGGGCACCGCCCACGGATATCATGTACGGGCAAGATTACCTGTCCACATCTAGACCACGGCCCATATGCATTCAATGCACGATGAGCGGGCATGGGCGGCTCTAGTCTGTAACACCCTTAGTGTTGTTTCCTAAGCGAGCTGTAGGGAGACATACCTTGACACAAAGGCTCTTAGTGAATGTAGATGTTTGTCAATTGTTGCAAATTAGGGCTTTAACAAGGTGCTTGTTTAACCTAAGCCATGAAGTCGTGAGCGAAAAACACTCGACGAACAATAGTAGCCTACACATCTCATCAATCTTTTGTCTGCCTAAGAAAGCTCTATTGGATACCAAGTTTGTAAGATTAAGCTGAAATGCCCTAGTAGCTTTGGATGTGTGGGTCCCATAGATCGTAGACACCCATGGGATGCTTAAGGACAATCTCTATATTTAAAGGGACACATTTGACAAATTTGTTTGGGACAAACATACATATATGTGGTAAGTAGGGACACCTTTTCCCTCTTCTCGGTAGCCTTTTTTTACATACCATATGAACTATTAGGGCAACAATTCATCTTTTGGGATTTGGCACCCGATCAACACCTTGTTGGGCTACTGGGTGCTTTTGAACAGGTTGTGCATTAGAATGACATCTACTTAGCACTCTGCGAGGCTATTCCCATGCTCACAAGGGTGGTGGCAGATGCTGCACAAGTGGGCACTAATGGCGAATTTGGTCCCCAGAGCATTGAGCAATTCGTTTGGGCACGCAGGGTGCATGTCCGAGCTGTTGATGTGAATCACTTACACTGGAAGAGCTTTCGACTAGGCTGTTTGCGTGCACCACAGGGAAACGAGCACCGAGGTGGACAAAGAGAGCTCGCACGACATGAGAAGCGGGATTGGATTGGCGCATCGGTGCACCGGAGTCAGCTCGAGAGCCGGGCGCCTACATGGGCCGAGTGAGGTCATCCCCATAATCCCAAGGGACACGTGGCATTTGGGCGGGAGGTTAAGGGAAGGCAAAGCGAGAGAATAATTTTTTGTTTGAAGGGGAGTTTTAAATGGATATTTTTCCCCCGCGCTTGGTAACATTTTTGCGCTGCAATCCAAATCTTTTTTGTCGTGCAAATTTTTTTGTGTTGGTTCGATTGCATCTCGTGCAGCGGTAACTATGGCGGTCGCAGATCTCTTTTAGGTTTTGGTGCTGTTGTTGAGTATCGTACCTCCTCTTCTCCTTCGTCCCATCGTTCCTTCGACACCTCCCGCTTGCCTTCCCCAGGTTTCTCCTTCCTCCTCCTCTCTTTTTTCGCTCGCTTCTCTCCATTCTCCTCGTATTTTTTTTCTCCTTCATCACTCCGGATTGGATCCACTCCTAAACGCTCTTTCTACGCTTCCCTCGCACCCTGCACCTGGAAAAAACAGAACATTTTGATTTGTTGTTGTGATCTTTTTGTTCAGCCAGCTTCTCCCCAGATCCAGGGTGACGCATCGGCTCGTTTAGAAGCTTTATTAGGTTTTTCCCGTTGAGGCCGCACTGTCCCGCTCATACTGTCTCTTGGAGATTTATGTTTTATTTCCGTGGCGGTTATGTTGCGTATTCGTGACATTCATATTGCCTTCTTCGTATGTATTAGGGTTTTAAGTCCTGTATTGACGTTTTTTTCAACATGACACTTCACCAGGCTGCACGTCACAACAGTCCTTCTGGGCGGTAGTCCTTTTTAATCTTAATCCTTTTGTAGTAGTTGGCCAGTTGCACGTGCTTGCGCACTGCATGGCATCCTGCTGCTTTATATAACCGCCAGTCCTAATTAAGTTACGGTTGGTGCTTCTCTGTTCGTGACTTCTTCGTAGATTTCGCGTGATTGACATCTACGTGCTCTGCCCGTAGTCTTTGTGCCCTAATGTGGTGTTACAGCTATAGTTGTACAATGAATCCTTCTATTTTCCGGAGCAGGGTGGTATGCAGTGGTACTTCTGAAGTATACAGTGATGGTTTTCGTTCTGCCTTTTTGACACGTGCTCATTCAGACGTTGATATAGACGTTGATTTATTGATCCACATAGGCAAGCTGCATGTCTATGAGAGGCCGAGAGTTAGTTGATTATGGATAGTAGCTTTGCTTTGTTGACTTCGAGCATTAGACGAGCTGATCTGGCAGAAGATTGCTTGTAATTTCTTATGCAGTGACTACATTGGTTCGGACAACTTCTGTTGGATGCAAAAAGGCAGGGGAACGTTCTTGGATCTGAGCTTATGACAGGAGAAGGTCGTATTACCAAGGAGTCACTGGCTTCAAACATGAAAGGCAACAGCGTGTTTGGGAGAGGCCTTCAGACCCCTGCAGACAGGCTTCCTTCTCTGAAGTTCCCAGAAGCCATGGTTGCATTTGCTCAAGCAGCAGCCAAGGCGAATGGTATGTAACTTTAAACCTTATGCTCTTTCCTTCCTTGCCCTCATGGAACTTTCCTGCAAGCGTGCTGAATCTAATGTTTTTGTTCACAATGTCTTCAGATTTACCAGGTTGGCCTTTGATGTCAAACAAAGTGCAAATGCAGAAGTGTGAGAAATGCTGTCAAGAGTTCTTCTCTCCTTTCAATCAGCGGAGGCATGTGAGGACAACACATCGACGTCCTCTTAACGTTGACAAGGTTGGGATAGATCGAATAGTTGCTGTAACCTCGTGACCTTCTTCTTTTTCAGCAATCCCTAAACTATTGATTTTTTTTGCAGGAGGATCTGAAAACAAAGAAAGAGCAGGTTGCAGGATATTGGGACAAGGTAAGAATAGCTTTGTCAGTTTCTTTTGTTTTGTTTTGTTCTTTTGGCAATTTTATCGTGTGAACTTTTTGGACGGGTTTTCATTTTGATTTCTGCTGATTTTGCAGCTGACTCCTGTAGAAGCTTGTGACATTGTGTCATTCAAGAATATATCGATTCCGGTACTTTTTGAAGCTCTTTATTGGATTTGTTCGATGTCTTCATTTTCTGCACTGCTCTTCCATATGTCAAATTTTTTGTTGTTTACAGACCAGCTAAACGTTTGGCTTGAGTTTCAGGATCTGTCTGCAGCTTCTGTAGTGAGGGCTTTGTCAACTCAACTACAGCAGCCTGGTCTTCTTTCCTTGCCTCAGTCTTATGTGAAATCAGCACACTTGCTTCTGGTGAGGTGCATGCTTTTAAAGTTGTAATGGTTTTAGAGTACTGTCTGTCATGAGTAATGGAGGCAGGGCATGAACAAGGATGATGCATTTTTCTTATCACTACTTTTCTTTCGGTCCCAGGATATTGTACAAAATAAGCCATCGAGATTTCCATTACCATCGAAGGAGTTGCTCAATATACTTGATGATGCAAGTGAAAAAAACATTCTGTGTGGTGTAACCTCGTCTTCAATGCAGAGGTGTATTTTTGATGGTGAACCTGGAAGAGTTGGGCTTGAGACAAAGAATCTGGTGGCATCTCTTGGGTATCTCGTAGAGCTTAGGCTGGTAAGTTAAAACCAGTTTTTATTCAAATGAACTAGCAACTCAACTCCCTTTTTTTAACAATCAGAGAGCTTTGTAATGTTCCTAGAGATACTGAAATCTTTCAAAATCCAGATGGCAGTTTATAGGCTTATCAAGCATATACTCTTGTTCTCACAGTACTGGGTGGCGAAACCTAAGAGTTTCGGTTTTTGATGTTGAATTAGGTGAAAGCTTGGATGGATGACAAGGATGTTGAGGCATTGCGTTGTCAGAAAGTTCTTGTGGAAGAAGAGGAAGCTGCCCAAAGGAAGTAATGTTCTTTCTTGTAGGCTCCAAATTTGACATTGTTAAGAACAACAAAAACTCTAAATTTGTATGATTGGACTTATTCCAGTCTTACAAAGGTATATACTACATTTGTGAAGTGTCCTCATGCAGCTTGTTTGTGTTTTGTGCCTTTTTTGGGAAAACCTAGTGAGTACGTTTTGAAAAGTATGACCTGCATCTGCATATTCTTATTTGGGATGCTAAACCTATAACTGTGCAATGCCTCTTGTGAATGGTCAGAGTGTGCTATGTCTCTTTGTGTATTAGGGATTGGCAGTATGTTACAATGCTGGGAATGGCTGTTGAATTGTGGCTAAACCTATAACTGTGCAATGCCTCTTGTGAATGGTCAGAGTGTGCTATGTCTCTTTGTGTATTAGGGATTGGCAGTATGTTACAATGCTGGGAATGGCTGTTGAATTGTGGTGCATAAAGCAGGCAGGGCCTATGTCTGCTACTTGATTTGCTGTGCTGATAAATTAGCGGCTGCATTTTTGTTTTATCTAGACGGGCAAAACTTCAAGAAAGGAAACGGCAGAAAAAGATGAGACACAAAGAATCCAAAGACAAGGAAAGAAAGGGGTGTGAATCTTCGGCTGGTCTCGAAATTTTAAAGTTTGATCTCCTTGCTGAAGGAAATGGTGCAGGCCAAGGGGAAGGGGATGATTCTCCAACTGCTACACAATCAAGCCCTTCTTCCAGTGGTTATTCTGGGCATGATTCCAATCATTTGGAAACATCTCAAATGGATCCGAATGATTTTGAAGGTTGCATTGATGGCATAGCTGAACTTAAAGACAACAGCCTTGCTGATGAGCAACAAGGCTTGCATGGTGACGCCGACTATCAAGAAAATGTCTGCTGGCCTGGTCCAACTACTAGTTTTCCTAGTGGAACTGGTCTAGAAGATTGCGTGGAGTCTAGATATTCTGTTGGAGAAGCTGCTTCCCATGGAGGCTCGCTTGCAGTTGGTGGCACTAACAGTTTTAGCCATGGTTACTCTTATGATAGCAAATGGCAGAATGGCTTTTATGATCAGAGAGGAGAAAATGGAAGATCATTCATGCAATTTTGGTCTCCCAATGGGAAGTCCATGGGCAAGTTTGGAGGTCAGGGCTGGCGGGAGAAGAGACACACTCATTTCAATGAATCTTCAAGCTATCAAAAACAGCAATACGCATATGACAGAGGGTATTATGATTACCCTTATGGAAGTCAAAAGGTCCCCAGAAAGCCATTTATGTCTGGACATCCTGCTCCTGACTCGGGTGGTGTTGCAACTCCTAGATATGGTCAGTACCATGAAAAGTACCCAGGCATGAGGCGAGCTTCCCCTCATGTTGGTAGTGTGCATGCTGTTTGGACAAGAAAAGCTTCCCAAAATTCTACTGTGGAGTTGGATCAACCAGATGCATACTCCAAGAAAGATGTACAGGCCGGGCATGGCTCCATTCAAACAACAGCAGATAGGCAGCTAGAGGGTCTGTTACCTGAAAATGCTTGTATTGATGGTTCAGATTTGGCAAGATGTGTTGGTGATGTTCTGTCTGATACTTGCTCTGCCAATGGAAATAAGCCTGTAGTGGGGTTGAGCCATGGATCCTCAGAGTCTCTTCCTGTGATCTTCGCGAAGACTGAAGGTAAAGTGCAAACCAACTATGAAGATTTCAGAGCATCCGTCGACATTTCATCTCAGGCCTCGTCTTGCCTTCTCTCTGACATGGATGTCGCAAGCAGCACAGAAGGAGAGCTGAATGCTGCGCTGATGATTGGATCTGTCAAAATCCCCCTTGGAGACAAGACGTCACCTTTGCTTGATCACACCAGCTCCAACAGCAACTCCCAAGACATGGACACACTTGTTTCAGTAGATGTCACAGTCTTACCAGGCCAGGAGTCAAAACTAGATGGCCACAAAGTAAATGGGACTTCGAGCAGATCTGAGAGCTTCATTGGTGCACGTCTGTCAAAGAGGTCTGCAAGCTCTCCAGAGGAGGTTGGTTTTTGTCCACCGAATGTATTGAGAGAAGCATGCATTAATGTAAAAAGTATGGTGTCTGAACAAAACTCCTGTTCAAGCAACACTTTGATCAAGTCTGCCGAGAGACTTGTGAAGCAGGGTCCATGGGTTAACAAGCCTGGAGTGACCAAAGTATGGCGTCCTGTTACTGTAGGGGTACGGAGTGACTCTCGTACATCTGCCTCGCTCTCTGGAGCAGAAACTGTTGGAGAGCAAGGGTCAGATGTCTCAAGTAATAATGATACACTCCATAGGGAAGCATGTCCTGCAGGTGATCCAGATTCTGCAAGTATCAGGCTGGTCCCCCATATGCTAAGTTCTGATGAGGATGCAGACAGTTCTCTTGACAGACAGAATACCCAAGTGGATGATTGCCAAGAGGCAGAAGATTACATTTCTTCTGATAGATCCTACAGTAGTTCTTTTGAATGTGATTCTTCTCGGGAACAGTTTATGGATGGCATTTACAGTGTCGGGGAAGGTGCTGACCTGTCAAGTGAAGGGGATTTCAAATCATCTTCTCTTTTTCCAAAGATTGCTAGTTTTCTTTCTCGACGTAAGTTATCTCTGTTTTGTGGATTCTCTTAAAAATTTGAAGGTTCCTTTGTTGCAGATTATTTCTCAGTTTATAAATAAGATTGATTAAACTGATTTCTTTTCTTGACAGGCTGGGCCGATGCCATTAAATCCAATGATTCTGTAGACATGGCGATGCATTTGAGAGACTCTGATGATTTTTTTGTAAAGAGCATATCTTGTTGTCTATCTGCACCATTGTCGGGAGATGATGTTTCAATGCATTCTCTGTAGGAAGAGGAAAGGCTGCATGGATTCAACGATACAAAAAATGCAATGCGTAAGCTATGAAAGGGGTATCACGTGTTCTGAATTCGGCATTAAACAGAGACAAAGCACTTTTCCCACCAGCTGCATGTTTGAGAACAGTGACAGTAGCTATGCAGTGGGAGAAATCCTTGACCCTGTTTGCAAGGGATTTCAGTTGGATCCATAGTTGGCAAAGGAAGATCTGTAGCTATCGGAGAAGCAAGTTTCTAGCTTTTAGTGACAAAAGCTAGCTAGGGAGGACCCCTATGTGTCGGGTTTGGTAGTGGATGACTTTATGCAGGTTCTCATCCCTCCCACCAATGTGCTTTTGCTGTCATGTACCATGTTTGTCCCCAAATGACCTAGAGGCGGAAGATGTTATTTGGGTGATAGAAGCTGCTGGTTGCTGGAAGAGAGATCCTTTACAGAAAGGCTCTATTTGGCTCAGTATCTTGGTGATCTGTTTGTCAAACTCATATCTTGCCAAACTGACAAATTGCACCCTTGGAATACAAACAGAGTGGCCTTGTGCCTTTTTGGCTCAGATCTATAAGCGTCCCTCACCAATTGGCAGCCTTACGTTTTGGCAAAAAGAGAGATTTTTTGGATTATTCATCAGTTGCGATGGAGTAGTTATTGCTCATGCCAACACATCATTTTGTATGGCTCTACCCTGGTGGCTGCCAAGTAGCGTCTAATGTGCCTCACTTTTATCCATAGAGCTGAGACTCGGATGACAATATTTTGAGTCAATCTTATGGTTTAGGGGATGGAATGTCCCCCTGTTACTCGTATGAAAGCTTATGCCTCAGCTAGGCTTTTTGACAGAGTGGCCAGATACGTTGCTCATGTTTTCTTTCTTTTCGTTCCTTTCTTTGGTGGGTAGGGCAGTACTGTGGCTCTTTTACATGCTGCAGTTTGGATGTCTGCCTCCATGATCCTCCGAGAGCAGTTTGATGGGTAAGACTCTTTGCCATTTTGTATGCAGAATTCTGATTATGAAGTTGCTTCTTTGGGTGTAATTTTATTTGGTATTTTGGGCTGTTGCTGCATAAGAGTTCTGCAACTTTTAAATTGTTAATGGAAGCCAGGTATGGATTCTGTTTGTCTTGGAAGATAGTTATGGACTCTGGTTGTCTTAGGCATAATGTTTACTGGTCTTCTGCATTTCTTTCAAAGTTAGATTTGTTGCATACAGCTAGGTGATAGTACTGAGGTTTGTACATTGATGATTGGTGTGCATGCTTGATCCTGCCTGCCTTTGGGCTCTTGTACAAATTCACGTGGCTAGCTATGTTTGACCCTCTCTGGAAGCTCGGTGGTGTTTCTCAGAAGATTTGTCCTCATGATATGCTTTGACATTGCAGGTTTGCTTTTTGAGCAGGATTTCGAGGGGTTTTGGCAAAGGGGTGCTGTTGTAAACAGGGGATGGGAGGGGGGGGGGGGTCATGGGTAAAAATGTGGGTAATGTGCCGACATTGTGGAGTACACGGGGAATGATTTAGCTTGGATTAATTGATTGGTTTCGTCTCGACTTAGAAAAGGGGGGGGGGGGGCTAATTAAGAGGAATTCCCATTAAAAGTTTGTTAGGGGCACATACACAATCATGTCTTGCAATATTTTTGATCATAGGCTCCTTGCCCTACTTAGAGACCTTAGTGGACACTAATTAGTCTTATTGATAGACAGACCTACATAAATTAGGGTTGAAAGAAAGAAAGGGAACATGGTCTGTGGAGGAGATTAATTTGGGTGATAAACAAAGAATTGATGTGTATAGAAGAACTGGTTGATAAACACAGAATTGATTTGTGTGTTGATTTTGTGATTAGGAGTTGTGATCCTCATGCGATTGTCGGATGCTTGATGTGAGTTTCTGTGAATTTACTGATGGTTTTGCTCATGGACTGTCATTGCTTTGAATTGTGGTGTGGATAGTTTTTGATGTGTTTAGAATTGCCTTTCCTTGTTTGGCATATTTGGAGCTTCTGTAGGCAAGAACAGTGCCACTCTGATACGAGTACAATCTGATTGCCTTGTGCTGCAGGTGAAAGCAGATGAGGTCATTTACATGTGAAGAAATAATTCTTGTTACGCATCTCATTTGTTATCTGGATGCCACAATTCTTACACACGTCTCTTATGTTTATGGAGGTATCTGACTTTAATGAAGTCACGAGGGTTTCAAGAGGGTTGGAACCATCATACTAGCGTTGTTTTCAACCTTGTGAGTGACTATCATGAGATTGAAACTGCACTATGTTGTGTTTTTAGAGGATGAGTTTGGGAATGTTACTGGATTCATCTAGGTATATATACTAGCGTTGTTTGAGTACATCTGTTATGCTAGTACATGACAAGGAGATATATTGCTTTTTTCTGTCTAGACAACAGATTGGGAGCCACTTTGTAATGTATTATAATCACTGTCGTGTCAGTGTATGGGATGGGGTGAGGTATTGATGATTTGAAAAAGGATTCCTGTTTATAATAAATGCTGCTCTGAATCATTTTTTGTGCAAGTCTGGTGATGGACCACTATTTCATTTTCTTTGTTTTACCTTGAGCTTATTGATGTCAAGTTACCAGGGCACAGTGTTCCGACATTTGGAACATCTAAAACAGCCGTTCCACACAAAGGGCTGATAGGGAATGTCTGTAATGTCTTCTGAACGTTCCCAGACAAGGAATTACCACGAAACAGTGTTCCAGGCTGCGCTCTGGACCTAAATCTGGCGTTCCAGACCTAATCAATACCTAAATCTCATGTTCCAGACCTAAATGTAGTGTTCCTATAGAATGCCAGATCCAAATCTGGTATTCCAGACCTAAATTTGGCATTCTAAAACTGAAATAGGAAGTTGAGAGCTACTAAAAGTGGTTTCTTTTCATATGTGGTATATTTTCATATGATTTGATGACTTGTCATATGATGTGGAGTTCCGGTTCCCAGTCCCCCCTTTCCCATTCTTGGAATGTTCCCGTTTTGGCATCCAAATTCTTGGATGTACACGTTCCCTGGTAACTATGATTAATGTTGCTCGAGTCCCATGAGTTGGGGACAAGTTGTGTAGTGTGCTGTTGAGAGGCTAGTTTTTGCATATTGTGTTCCTATACTCTGTTCACCTTTAAAATTGTATATTGAACCATTTTACTGTGCAAATTTTGTGTATTGTATGAATTGGATGCAAGTCGAAGCACATTTAATGACTGTTAACCAGGATTGATTCTGTTCATGAACTGTCAAGATCTGTGCGGAATTGGGCTGTTCAAGCCATCTCTATCTTT
This sequence comes from Dipteris shenzhenensis, assembly GCF_047967505.1. Taxonomy (NCBI): domain Eukaryota; kingdom Viridiplantae; phylum Streptophyta; class Polypodiopsida; order Gleicheniales; family Dipteridaceae; genus Dipteris; species Dipteris shenzhenensis. Next base: position 5,306,964 of record NC_141612.1, read on the forward strand.
GCTTGCTGCAAGATCTGCATCACGCAGCCATATGCACTTTATAAGCCAGTTAGAAAAGCATGATTGGAATCTACAGAACATGCAGTGGAGTGATTATTGTTTGTGCTTCTCAGAATGCCCTTTGGTTATCAGCTGTCATCTGTTTCCAATTGTAACAGAATTGTGTTGAGGTTACATTCACTACCCCCCCTCCCCCCCTTCCCTTCCCAACATCCCCAGAAAATGAGTCAATGGGAAAGGGGAAACACATTCCCTAACACAGTCCAATGCGCAACAGTGTGGCTTCTCTAAATTAGAGAATCTAATAGTTGCTAACACAGAGTCAGAACTATTACCTACTCGGTAAGAACTTTCAACTATTTTGATACCTCTTGAAAGAGCAGATAGCTCTGAATGACACATGGTTCAACACTCAATGCACAACTCTTACCTACTCGGTAAGAACTTTAAACTATTTTGATACCTCTTGAAAGAGCAGATAGCTCTCTATGGCACATGGTTCAACACTCAATGCACGTAACAAAGAGAGGATGGGAGATCACATGCAGTTGGCTATGCACATAATGTACTCCTTAAAAAATAACATGATACAATATGAGGTGAACCCTAAGTTGGTTTCTGTAAGGATTATTCACACATGGACTTAGGATCCCTTCTAGAGTCTTCTATGGCCCCATATCTACAATTTATTAACATATGTGACACCATATGTACATCAATGATGACTAGCCCAATAACCCATATACTTTGTGTACATAAACAAGAGGATATAAATGATGCCACTAGGTATTTCTAAAAGGATTAACAACTATGAACTAGCTACTACATTGCTATAGGCATGAAAGAAATAAGTTTCTATGTTATCATGGAAAGGAAGAAGGGACTTAGAGGTGATTTAAATTTACCAATGCACGTGTGGTGTAGCCCAACGTTACCAAAGGCTCTTCTCTAGTATATTGTGACCTCAAGAAAGTAAGGAATGCTTTCAATAAAGAAATAGTGTGGTGTAGTCCTATTTTAATGCAGAATACATTGAAAATTATTTTTGAATGTGTGGAAACATCAGCATAGGCATCGACATGTCCGTCGAAAGGGACTTGGTATATTTGTCGAGGTCCAACGAGAAACCTACGAGAAATTGATAGCGTTAGTATCTTCCTCAGTATATGCATCCATCACCAACGTTGTGTTCCTCTCTTTTTTTGTGGAGTAGAATGGGGCTTTTTTCAGCCCATTCAGCCCCACCATAATTGAAAACCAAAATCAATGTCAAGCTCCATGTGGATATTCCGTGGTATTCGGTTGCATTACAAAAATATTACCTAAACTCTAACATCTTGTATTACAAAAGTTCCCTTCAAAAGAGAGTACGTATAAAATATGAATATAGCCAAAAGAGAGCTACAAAATGGTAAAATGGCCACAAGGTGGCTATGCAAAAAGTTAGGTAAAAAAAATCTATATCTCAGCTAAATCTACTCATCCTTGTAGTCCTCCTCCTCTTCATCTAAGCGAGCCTCGTCTCCTCCCTCACCTACGCCTCCAATCTCGTTTCCTTCCTCACATGTATCCTGGCTCTAGCTCATGCCCTAAGAATGTTGCATATAACAACTTAGAAAATATAATAAATCTTGATTGGAAAGGAAGATGATTGAGAATAAGGAGGATTGGAGAGTACCCGACGTGCAATTGCCATCCAATTGATAGGGGATCCCTCATGGTCTAGCTTCTCAAGCTATATCTATATCTAAGCTAAATCTACTCATCCTCATAGTCCTCATCCTCCTCCTCATCTAAGTGAGTCTCGTCTCCTCCCTTGCTTGCGCACTTGCTCGTGCCTCTAGTCTCGTCTCCTATGTCTTGGCTCTAACTTAGAAGATATAATAAAGAACAATTGGAAGAAGATGATTGAGAACAAGGAGGATTGGAGAAGTAAATGGCGTGCAATTGCCATCCAATCAATAGGGGTTCCCTTGTGATCCAACTTCTCAAGAGAGCCTGTACCCCATTCTCGAATGCATTCTCATACTCCTCGTTTGTAGGATATCGCCCAATCCAAAAGCTTGTGGACTGAAATTAAAAACGAAATATGAACTGCTATGAGAAAAACAATGTAAACAAAAAATTACAAAAGCACATAGCACACATACCACTCACGAGAAGAGTCCATGCTTGCTACCACTCCCATGATGTGAAGCACCTCTAATATGCATTCAGCCTCATGTTGCTTTTTGCTACTTGTCCCACTTGTTTGGTACATCACAAATCTCGTCCTTATCCCTCTTCCAATTCGACCTACTCACATAAGGAGGCCTAGGCTTGCCCTTCCTAACCACCTCCAAGACCTATGATTGGTGATGCATCATTATGTTGCACATGCGTGATAGCATGTACTTCATATCAAAATTGCAACCGGAGGAACAAGGAACTCCCTTTGGAGTTGGTCTATGACATAATTTTTCTTTTAAGGACTCTAGTGTGGCCATGTATTTGATATGTCTATATCAAATGCCACCTGCATGACTTGCAAGTTATGACTATGGCCCCTTTGGCATTGTTGATGATCTAGCATGACTCATCAACATCATATGCCAAATCATAAGAAGAAGGTTTCCAAAAGGGTGTGGTTGGGCTTGGGGCGGTAGATAGGGTACTAGATGGTGTGATAGATTGGCCTAGGGTGGAAGATGGGGTACTAGATGGTGTGGCGATGGTATGGGGCAATGGACACTTTGCTAGCGGGGTGTGTCTCATGAGAAATAAGGCCTCGGCCTTGATTTGTGGATTCTATCACATTCCCTGTGCTACCATCACAACATCTTATCCCATGACAATGTCGACCCCTAGCCAATGATGCCTCACTACAAGGCATCTCTTACCACTATGAGATTGCCTATCATACAGAGTTGAAGGAGAGGGGTGACTAGATGTTTGTTGGTGAGACTACATGGCCCGTTAGAATGCCTCAAACTATTGCAGGGTCATGCTAAGCTCATCCATCTGGTCAGGATTCATTTGAATACAAGGATCTATGGCTTGACTCTGATGCAAAGGAGTGACGACTAAACCTCTCTAGTGAAAAGATGCAAAAAGAAGAGAAAAAAATGTGAATCAATATGAGAAATTATGCATAATAAAAAGCTTGATTTGCATAGTAAAGCTGAATTGAACATTGTATTAAAAGCTACATTTTGGTCCTAAAAGTACCGAAGGATATGGCAGCCAATTTTAAAGGAAGATCCCTGTACATATTGTAATCATAGCCAAATCTGGCTACAATTACAATTCATACATGGAAAATTTCCTTTAGAATTTGCTACCATATCCTTTGGTTTTTGCTCTGGCTGCACTAGGGAAAGAGTTGCTGAAAGAGGGAAAAAAAGGAGAGGGGAAGAGGGAAAGAGAATCAATATGAGGAAAGGGAAAGAGGATAGAGGAAAAAAGGGAGGGCATGTAGGAAAGGGCAGGTGGAGAGGGGAAAGAGGGGAGGGCATGTAGGAAAGGGAAAGAGGAGGGGGGAAAGAGGGAAGGGCAAGTTTTAGGAAAAGAGGAGAGGGGAAAAAGGGAAAAGAAGAGAGGGGGAAGGGAAAGAGGAGAGCGAAAAAAGGATAGAGGGATGGGCCATTGCATGAAGGAAACATAAAGAGAAGAGGAGAAAAAGTGGAGGGCAAAGAGTATATAAGGGAAAGAGTAGAGGAAAAAGGGAAAGAGGGAAAGGGAAGAGGCATGTAGGAAAAAGAGGAGGGGATAGAATACATGTAGAAAATATGAAAGCGATGGCATGTAGGAAAGGGAAAAAGAAGAGGGAAAAGAGGAGGAAAAGAGCGAAAGGAATTGAGGTATACAGGGAAAAGTCTTAGAGGAGGGGATGGATGCATGTAGGAAAAGGAGGATGGCATATAGGAAAGAGGAAACGGAAAGAGAAGAGAGAAAAGAGTAGAGGGAAAGAGTATGGATGGGAAAGACTAGAGGAAAGGGAAAGAGAAATGGAAAAAGAGTAGAGGAAAAGAGTATGAAAGGGAAAAAGTAGAGGAAAAAGCAAAAGAGGGAAAGAAATGGAGGCATGCAGGAAAAAGGGGGGGTACAAGCTGATCCTGCTTTGCCAAGACCTTCACTCTTTCACTCCATTTGCTCCTGGAAAGTGAGTTCGATCCAATTTTCTCTACCCTTTGGTCATAATAGTCACTTTTGATCATAGTTGAATCCTCAAAAAGTCAATTTTAGGGTTCAAAATTGGCCCCAACTTTGCTTCAAGCCACAGCCTTGTGTCTTGGATTTCTCTTTACTGCTCATGGAGCATGTTGCCTCACCATAAGAGAATTAGTGGTGGGTAGGATAGCTTGTAGTCTCATGCATCAACATGGCATTCATCCAATAGTATACATCTTTTCCCACATTGACAGATCAAACCATTCTTGCCCTTCAAGTCATGGTAGGGTGGCCAACATCTCTAGCAATGAGGTCTTATGGCTTGGTACCATCTTTCGAATCTTGGTCACCTTATTGAGCCTTATCTCGATTTCATGCCTCTCTGCTTGCTCCATGTTGAGCAGAATCAAAATGTTTGTGCTTCGCCCCTTCTAGCCTAAGTCGCTTCACACAATTATATTGTTGGGTCCACCGTGTCAATTGACCTTCGTGATCCAATTCAATGGGCTCCTCCTTTGGGGATACCCATTCCCTTTCTTCCTCCCATAGCTCCACAATTAGCCTTTTCTCAGGCTCGTATGTTGCTCAATGCTATGCTTTGTAATCTGCTTCGTTTTCCTCCTTTGATTGCTCATTCCTTCACCTCTTGGGCTACTTGTGCCCTTGACTCTTCTTTGGCTCACTTTCTTGCTACTTCTACCACCTTGTTTTTTGATTTGTGGGAAATTTTCTCCTTCAGATTCTTAGGTCTTTGCTTCACTAGCCACTTGCTTCTTCACTTTCTCAACTTCATGTGTGTGTGTGTGTGTAGATGAAAGAGAACAAGGATAACAACCCAATCTGAGAATTGATTTCTACATGCTACTATGTTATTTGGGTAGAAGGAAGTGCTTCCTTACTTCCTTGGTTGCTTGGTTCTTCGCTTCTCTAGGCACTTAGGCATCCTTTAGCTCCTCTTTTGTTGCTTGGTCTCTTGCAATTGTGGCCTGCTATTTATGTTGACCACCTCTTTCCTTTGTTTTTATACTTGGCCTTCTATTTGAATTGACTACCTCCTTTCATTGTCTTCATACTTGGCCTTTTCTCCTTTTGAGGACCTTGGGGTCATAGAGGTTGAGGCAGCCATTTCTCATGCACCAAGTTCACCTTCATTGTTGCTATCTTTCTTAGGGTGAATAGTTGTAGAATCTCCTTCTTGCTACTACAACTCATCTCACTGTTATCAAATCCCCTCAAATGCATTTGAGCCCTCATTCATGAGCTTGGCTTGAACTTGTGTTAGCTTCCCTTTTGGTACGAGGACTTTGTCCTTAGAGTTCTTGCATTGCACCTCTAGAATACCATGAAATGAACATTCAAGATTCCACTTGATGTTTCCTTTATTCACTTGGTCATTGTGCATCTGGGCATTCTTTGTTGGGGTCTTTCTATGCCATCTTTTTTGCTTTAGCTTATGGACCTCTTTGAATAGCACCAATATCTTCCTCTTTGCCTTCTTGGCCTCATGGATGGCCATAACTCTCTCCTCAATGGCCTTCACCATTTCAATTTGCCATGAGTTTTGGTAATCTTTGAATGATATCCATGTGGCCCATAATGACTCGATATCCACCTTGAGTCTTCGAGATCGGTAGTCTACAATTTTGAGTGGTAGGAAGTTCTCTACATTGTAGCACATCATGTTCATTGCTTGTCAAAACTTCAGTGCATATGCATTGTCATACTAGCTCATCTCAATCTAGTTACACATGTTGATATAGGGAAAGAATTCATGGTCAGTTGGAAAAGTTATAGATTAATATTTGGCCTCAAGATGCAGGTCCAATGGGCGTTTCCCATGGCTAGAGTTGCTCATCCTATTTCAAGTTCAACTAGTCCCTTCTCCTTGTCTTTGTGGCTTGGCAATGGGGGCTACTATGCGATTGGGGATGTTGGTGATGTAGGCATTTGTATTGGTGCGTTCGACTTTGTTTCTTGTTCCTTTTTGTCATCTATCTGGATAGTTCATCTGAAACATTCATGGCCAAGGGAAATGATGAGCTCTTGAGTGCCTTCGGGCTTCTTTCCAGTAGAGCACGTGCACTATGACTCATCCTATCTTCTGTCATCCTAATTGGATCTTTGCGACTTGATCATTAATCTATGAAGCCATATGCTTTGCGCACACTTGCATTCCTCCTACTACAAACTAGACCAACATTCACATACCAGTATCAAGTGACTTTAGTTGAATTTATTTTGACAAAAGGTAGAAGAATATGTTATCCCATGTGTGCGCTGTCTTGCTAGTCACATAGGCCTACCCTTGCAACCATGCATTATCATTGAAGAAGCAGCACACAATCAACCACCACAAAGGCCTTCTTGAGGTGATTCTGACACGAAGTCAATGAGGAGGATATATGAACTAAGGTTATTGACTCAAAACAAAAGGAAGGGGAGGGAATCTAAAAATTTATGCTACGCATGATGGCCAAAATCAATTAATTGAGAACACTACTAGACACCAAAATGATGCACACTTGGTTATTGAATGGTACAAACATGGATCATTCTTTAGAGATAGTCAATCCAACAAAGAACTGAGGGACTTCTCAACAAAGCCATTATTCTAGGAAAAAACAACAAAACCCAAGGCTAGAAGAGTGAAAAAGATAGATCAATCCCAATGAAAAAGGAAGTACTAACAACACAACTCAAGAAGGTGATGCAAGAGCTAGGAAGTTCCCGAACTAGCAAGAAGTGGTGCAACAAGATGGACACACCAAAGAGTACTACCACACTAAACATTGCCATGCTTGCACCAAGCACGGCCATGATAACTAAAAGTGATCCTATAACAACATACATATAGCCAGCATCAACGAGATCACTCAAGAAGCAAACCTGAAATATGTAGACCACCTTGGCTTAAGCAAGAAAGAGAAAGATGGCATGGACCAAGAGGACAAGGAGACTGAGAGCCATGCTGAGAGGATAGGAGTTGCACTTCCTCCAATCAAAATTGTATGAGCGAGGTTTTATGAGCGATTCAAGATTAGCAATACACTCAAGGAGTGTTTAGTGAGAAACTACTTTGGAAATTCATTCTATCTCTTGTATCTCTTCATATTCATTCCAGAGTGTTTAGTAGATTACAATTTGTTGGCTAGTTCTAGAGTGTTTAGTGGAAAATTTTTTATGGATTGTCTATTCTATTAAGTAATAACAATTAGAAAGCATGAAAAACCAAGGCAAAAACAATGACCCAATAATTAAACACAATGCTTCCATCAAACCATATCTTATTATATCTCCTCTCCATAGAGTTTCTTATTGATTTTTGTGGCTCTCATCAGAGGCTTCATCAATCAGGATCAATGATTATTTCAATTAAAAGTGAAAAACCTACTAAGACTAAATATATGTTATGACTATTTTTATACCCTTAAAAATTAAATTCAGAATTTAAGACTCTAAATGATATAATTATAACTTATAGCCTTGTAGATGTGCTCAAATCACCTTTTTCATTCGATTTGAGTGGTTAAATGTGCGAAAGTTATGAAATTTTAAAAAATGTTGTCCAAGATAGTTTCATTGGTGAAACTACCTTGGAAGGCTTCCTATAAATCGATTTATTTAGAGAAACCCCCCTTGCAGAGGGGTGATCAAAGCATTTCTTCAAAGTCCAAGGTGGTTTCATAATGAAACTATTTCCTTCAAATAATTTTCTTTGGAGAAACCCCCTATGAAGAGGGGTTATGAGAGATTTTCTTCAACTATACTCCCCTATCACATAGGAGTTATGAGGGGATTTTCTAAGAGAAACCGACTCTACACGTGGGTTTTTCAAAATCCTTTTCATCCCAGTATCCACCATGCATAACATCATTGTCATTGTTAGTTTAAGTTCTCCATGTTTGTGTCAAGATCTATGGATAAAGATATAGTTTCTTTGAGAAACATATTTTTAGTTATATACCCTAGAATGCCTTTTTTTGAAGTAGAAATGTGAAATCTTTATCCTTGTGCTTGGATGCTTATAGGTTTTTGCTTAAAAAATGGCCACCCTTGAGAGGATAGACACAAAAATATCGTGTTATGTCTATGAAGAATACAACCATATCAAACCAAGTGCAATCTATGGGAGGAGCACATCAAAGTTCCTTGAAATAGCTAAAAAAGAAGAGAATTATATCCAAGTGTCAAATGTTAAGAACAGAGCCAACTTCTACAATTAGCCCCTTATTGTTGGGAATTTTTTACAAGGCAATTCACACATGATCAAAATGAGAGCACACACATGATTCGCTCATTAGTTTACCATCTCAATGGTTGACACCACCATGGTGGATTAGGTGGTACCCGTCATCACAATTAAAATAAAGAACCAAAACATCCAAGGGGTCATCGCAGATGGGGGATTGGGAGTCCCTCCATTTTTTTAATATTGGGTTTCTCTCTATTGCAACTTCCCTCAACCCCCTCTTGCTCTAGCTACTCCTCCTTTGCTCATTTTGCCTACAAAAGCTCCTCTGTCTCTCTCTCTAGAGCAGCTCCTCTTTCTTACCCCCCTCGCCTCTCTCTCTCTCTCTCTCTCTCTATGTTCCCCCCCCTCTCCCTCTATTGGAGCTGCTCTCTCCCTCCAAGATACACCGCCTTATGTAGGAGTCCCATTCCTGCTATTGTGACCTCTACAAGTATGGTGAGGAGTATGGCTACAAGACCATGCAATATTGTGATCTCTTGTGGTTTTCCACAACACCAAAAATGCATTGGATGAGTGTATCCCTTGCACATATGGCCTGAATGACTAGATAGTCATGAAAGTAATGGCCAAAGGTCCACATTAGATTCCCAATAGTAAAAGAGGTGATATGTTGCATGAGTGGAAGGGCCACATTTTGAAGTTCAAGTTTGGGAGAAAAGGATGGCTTAAAAAGTGCAACACATCTACATGGGAAAAGATATGCGACTGCCTCCATCATTCAATCAATCTAGGATACCATCACACTGTTAATCTTTGTATTTATGTATGTGTAGTGAGTCCATTTGGAAATATGTGATTGGTTCATATGAGCTCTTATTCATGGTAGATGTTTTCCCTTTGGACTTTGAGGAGTGGGAACCAGTTGAGTCATTCATAGGGAAGTTCACTGCGATTCATGAGGATTGAGGTAAACAAATGCATGTTGGGGAGAAGTCAGCCTCCTTGCAAAAGAATGTGTATTGGTGTAATGGAACATACATCACTCTAAGGGCATCATCAAGCTATGGCCATCTGCAAAGCATTGCACGACTACAACTTCAAGATATGGATTGCAACATGCTGGACTCGAGGACATTGCAATCGTACAAGGACAAGATTACAAAGGATGTGGGCATGTCCATGAAGTTCACATTTGTATCCAAATGGGCAAGGTCATATTGGTTTATGCCTCTGTAGACTTTTGCTTCTTGTTTTCAAAATATACATATGCATAGAACAAAAACTATGTGGTGTTGCAAGCATGTAGATGAAAATGCTCTTGAAGATTTACTCGGGATAAATTGGGGAACCACGTCAGGTGAACAAAAGGCGATTTGTTTCAACGTCATACATGTAAGGACAATGTGGTTATTAGATACCATATATCATGCCAAATGATGTATTTATCTTTTCAGTATAGGCATTGGAAGAAAACAAATAGCCGGTGGCTTCCCCTTGACTCTAACGATGAAGACAATATAGAGGTAAGTTTGTCTATTGATATTGATCAGGGAGATGCCAAGAATGTGATTGTCATGTCACAATGGACTCTAAGAGATGTGCGAGAACACCTATTGATCATGGAGGATAGCATGTCAGAGTCCTTCAACTTTATCTAAATGGTGAAAAGATCAGTCGACATATAGAGAAGTGCATGCATAGTGCCAATTTCATTCCTCTTGCAAATTTGAAGATAGTTAACAATATGTTTTTAACCAGTGCAACATTAAATTTTTTTCCATGTCCTACTTGTTTCAAGAAATGGACATTCAAAAATGAGGTGTAATTTCTTTTGATGTTTTTTCATGTGCTTTCATGTTAAATTTATTGCAACTTTTTTGGGGAATTTACGATTTGTTTTAATTTTTAGGATTTTGATATATATAGAGGTAAGAGCCATTTTTACATTAAATTCTCACCTTCACTTTTAGAGAGCCAGGAAGCTCCCACCCTCAAAACTATTTCACTCCCTTAGTCCGCTGTTTGAGCACATCTTCCATGGATTCAGCAAGAGCTGTGTTCCATGATTTCGTCTTGCGATGAATTGCATTTGCAAATTGCGAGGAAGAGCTTTTTTGTGTGTTTGATTAGACCTTAGATGTCTTAGACACATATATGCGAGCCAAGGATGACTTCAAATATCTCATCAACTACATGCAAGATGATTTCACTCATTTTGCATATCAACTTGATGTGTCTTTGAAAAGATGGGTTCCAATAGATTACATCAAGTATCTATTCTTAGATGAACCTAAGTTTGTCAAGTGCTTGGCATGATTTTGTGATAATATTACAAAGGAAGGGTTTAGGAAGCTAGAAGTGAGTGAACTCCTAGAAGCAGGCATCACGGGAAATACAAGCACTAGGTTTCTTTCATGGGAGATGACATTCATCCTTCTTCTCCAAGAAGGAAATTTAGAGGAAGAAGCCTCATCATAAACCACTCCCATCTACTAAAGCTATTAATATCCTCATCCCTAGAGTTCGCCCTCTCTCTCTCTCTCTATCTCTCTCTCCACATTCAAGACATGCTTATATTATGCTAAAAACATGTTCTTGAATGTGGAGAGAGAGAGAGAGAGAGAGAGAGAGAGAGAGAGAGAGAGAGAGAGAGAGAGAGAGAGAGAGAGAGAGAGAGAGAGAGAGAGAGAGAGAGAGAGAGAGAGAGAGAGAGAAAGATTTTAATATGTTTAATGTTTTAATAGCATTTTTTAGCATGTTAAAACATTTATGGAATTTTTTAGATACTAATATTTTTAATGCTTTAATAATATATTTTTGTAAAATTTTTAAATATATTTTATGATCATATTAGTTCCATAATCATTTAACATAATAATATTATAGTATGTTTTTAAGATAATAAATTTATAAGACACTAAATTTAATCTAAAAGAGAAATTTATTATGTTTTAAAGATACTATTTTAGAAGATGTTTTTAATGAATCAATTTGGTAATAATAATTGATATTAATATTGTTCAACATGTTTCGCTCTCTCTCTCTCTCCACATTCAAAACATGTTTTTGAATGTGGAGAGAAAGAGAGAGAGAGAGAGAGAGAGAGAGAGAGAGAGTCTGAGAGAGAGAGAGAGAGAGAGAGGGAGAGAGAGAGAGAGAGAGAGAGAGAGAGAGAGAGAGAGAGAGAGAGAGAGAGAGTCTCGACTCTCTCTCTCCACATTCAAAAACATGTTCTTAAATGTGGAGAGTTCTTGAATGTGGAGAGAGAGAGAGAGAGAGCATGCAAAAAGAAGGACGTTAAAAATATTAGTATTAGTTCTCTCTCTCTCTCTCTCTCTCTCTCTCTCCACATTCAAGAACATGCTCTCTCTCTCTCTCTCTCTCTCCACATTGAAGAACATGCTCTCTCTCTACCCACAATCTCTCTCTCTCTCTCTCTCTCCACATTCAAGAACATGAAAACATTAATATACAGACATGTTCTTGAATGTGGAGAGAGAGAGAGAGAGAGAGAGGATAGATTTTAATATGTTTTTTAAAAAACATTTATGGCATTGAGATGAATAGTAAAATCGAATGTTTTTAAGATACTGTTTTTTAGGATGTTTTTAATGAAGCAATTCAATAATAATGACTATTTTTTTGAATGTTGTGAAAACATGTTTTAAGATGATTTTTAAGACATTTTTTATGATAATATGCCAGGCCACTCCCATTGATAGCTCTCTAGTTGAAATGACAGCTCTCCCTCCAGTAGACGAAATCTTGCCTCGAGTGGACAGAATTGATCGAGCTCTCCTTGGGAACAAGGCATAGTCTTTTTTTTAGCATGCTTTCTCTCTCTCTCTCTCTCTCCACATTCAAGAACATGCTCTCTCTCTCTCTCTCTCCACATTCAAGAACATGTTTTTATTGTTTTGAAAACATCTTTTGAAAACGTTAATATGTAGACATGTTCTTGAATGTGGAGAGAGAGAGAGAGAGAGAGATTTAGACCTTAATATGTTTTTAAAACAAAAACATTTATGGCAATTTTTGATACTAATACTTTTAACGTACTATAAAC